>NW_025880151.1:0-3574 GCF_002878395.1 Capsicum annuum
AGTCGAGTGGCTATTACCTTTCAAAGCCTCGCCAGTCGAGAGGCTTTTACATTTTCATAGCCCCGTCAGTCGAGTGACTATTACCTTTCAAAGCCCCGCCAGTCGAGTGGCTATTACCTTTCAAAGCCCCGCCATTCGAGAGGCTTTTACATTTTCATAGCCCCGCCAGTCGAGTGGCTATTACCTTTCAAAGCCCCGCCAGTCGAGAGGCTTTTACATTTTCATAGCCCCGCCAGTCGAGTGGCTATTACCTTTCAAAGCCCGGCCAGCCAAGAGGCTTTTACATTTTGATAGCCCCGCCAGTCGAGTGGCTATTACCTTTCAAAGCCCCGCCAGTCGAGAGGCTTTTACATTTTCATAGCCCCACCAGTCGAGTGGCTATTACCTTTCAAATTCCTGCCAGTCGAGTGGCTATCACCTTTCAACAGCCCCGCCAGTCGCGAGGATTTTTACATTCTCATAGCCCCGCCAGTCGAGAGGCTGTTACCTTTCAAATCTCCGCCAGTCGAAAGGTTTTTACATTTTCATAGCTCCACCAATCGAGAGGCTATTACCTTCCAGCTGTTCCACCAATTGAGAGACCATTACCTCATCGGTTGATGACCTTAGTCTTCATAGAAAATTGAGGATGACCATCACACAGTCTTCCTAGACAATCGAAGACGACAATCAACATCCGTCTTCATAGACAATTGGAGATGTCATCAAGTATTCGTAGACAACCGAAGACATCATCATTCATCACAGTCTTCATAAATAATCGGAGACAATAATCAACATCCGTCTCCATGGACAATTGGATATGTCATGCATCAAGTCTTCGTAGACATCATCATTTATCACAGTCTCCGTAAACAATCAAAGACAACAATCAACACTGGCCTCCATAGATAATTGGAGGTGTCATGCATCAAGTCTTTGTATACAATCGAAGACATCATCATTCAACATCAGTCTCTATAGACAATTGAATATGTCATGCATTAAGTCTTCGTAGACAATCGAAGACATCTTTCATTCATCAACATCAGTCTTCACAAACAATCGAAGACACCCGTCATTCATCCTCAAGTCCCCATAGACAATCGGAGACATCATACATATTTTCAACAAAGGGTACAATTCAGAACAACAACACTTTTTTTTCAAATCTCACATCATACACAGGGGCAAATTTTGAGAATCGCCCCAAAATTTTCTATTTTCTTATTTCGAACTACATTGACCTGATTCTCGTGACACTCGAGATATGTAGGAAGCTTTATGTAGAGTTCGGTCATTACAACCCCACAATCGTTATTTCTCCCCAGCAGGTACACAATCTTGTATCCCCAACATCTAACAACTTGATATTGGGGCAATTTCTAAAGGAGCATCGGGAATATGTGAATACTTTTGTACCCACATAGTCCTCCTCTAAATAATTATTTCATATGATCATTCGCCCCTAATAACAAGGCAAGAGATAATCTGCCTATTCTTTTAAACTACACTCGACCTGATCCTCATTAACTTGAGGTATGTAGGCAACTCTAAATTAAAGTTCGGTCGAATTTTTCTATAATAATAAAAAAATATTTTTTGTTGAGCAAAATTGGCTACACGTCAACGTTTTCGTTTGAAGACTTCTACATCGTCCTCAAATGAAAAGGGGCAACTGTTGACACCTAATTTTTGCTCTCAATTCCTAAAACTAACGTCTTCAGACTTCTTGATCATTAAAGGGTACAAAACATAATTTTTTCATCTTTTTTATAATTGTTGACAAATTATTGATAATCATCCTTACTTTAGAATTTTTATCGATTTGTTGTCGTATTTTTATTTTACATAATTTATTAATAATCCTCCTTATAATAGAATTTCTATCAATTCATTATTGTTTTCAACATTTTATAATTATCTGCACACGTACACGACATGACATCACATTTTTATAATATTTTTCATATTGAATTACATTTTTTAATATTTTCAACATTCTTTACATTTTTCATAGTTATAAATCAATACCCGCATTTTTGTATATTTTTACGGTTCGCAAATGCTAAGTCAGATCAATTATTTTTACACAGTATAATAATTTAATGTCTTGTCGCACTCGACAACGACCACACAATAATATCTTGTCACATCCGACAATGACTGCACAATGATGTCTTGTCACATCCGACAATGACAGCTCAATGACACTATCCTTTGGACTAATTTTATTCATTGGTCAAAAAGATGAAAATCCTTTGATCAATACCCTAAGGACCAAGGGATGTGTTATTATATAAAGAGGGGACATCTCTTTATCCCTTGAACAATAAGTGGTGCCCAATTTCATTATAAATAGGAGTGATGAGAAGACATTTCCACACACACATTTTTATTCTTCCTCTCTCTCAAAAAATCCATCCATATTTTTCACCTCTTTCTCATCTCCCTCAAATACAAAATTTGTTTATTTTTTTTCTCAAAAAGACATACATATACTCAAAATAAATACTTTGACCGATGAAATTATCTTTCCGTCAGATATTTGAGGCCATCCCGTGATAAAAGAAGGATTTTATTTTGTCAAATTCATTATTTTATATCAAAAGCCAACACATGGCCGATGAAAATATCTTTTCGTCGGATTTTTTAGGCCACCCCATTACAAAAGACGGACTTTATTTTCTCAAATTTATCTATTTTATGTCAAAATAAATATTCTTGGCCAATGAAAAGACTACCGTCGATTTTTGAGGCCTCCACAAATAAAAGACGGATATTATGTATATAAATACGTAATAAAAAAATTAAATATTTTGGGCAATGACGAAACTTTTATAACACCACGACGCCACAAAAGGTTTTATGATTCGTATCTTGGCAAGACGATTTAGGACGGCCGATTAGTCGAGCAACCACTTCGTAGCCATGGCGAGTCTAAAACTTAATCCGACCCCATTTTATAACAATACAATATTTTTATATGTGCATCTATATGTACGTGTGTGTGCACATAATTTCACTTACTTTAATGATTATTTCTTCATTACTATATCAAGCACTTATACATAATTCTTGAGCTATATGTTTGTAGTTTATTTCTCGTTTGAATAATTGTACATAAAGATAAAAGATAGTGGAAACTTTATTTTTTGGGTGCCGGATGGGGATATTCTTTATTTACATAATTTCATCACTTTTAAGCAAAACTTAGGCCTTTAATATTTAGATAAAAGAATTAGGTTAATCAAATAGTTCACATATTATGTAGTCTTTTCTTCTCAAATAAATCTTTACTTTTCTCCGTAACTTTAATGAAATAAAAATATTACTTGTAAATGTTTTTCCTTTTCATGGCACATCAAAATACATTTCTTTTCATATGTTACAAAATACTTTCTTTTTCACATGTAATTTATACATTTTTATACATATTTCTTTTCATACATCACAAAATACTTTCTTTTTCACATGTAATTTATATATTTATATACATATCTTTTACATGTTTCTATAACAATAGATTTTATTTGTATATTTAATATACATATACTTTTACATAGTTTTACATTTGTATTTTTTCAAAAGAATT
>NW_025880151.1:3674-6125 GCF_002878395.1 Capsicum annuum
ATTTTTATACATATTTCTTTTCATACATCACAAAATACTTTCTTTTTCACATGTAATTTATATATTTATATACATATCTTTTACATGTTTCTATAACAATAGATTTTATTTGTATATTTAATATACATATACTTTTACATAGTTTTACATTTGTATTTTTTCAAAAGAATTATTTTATACTTAATACACATACACTTTTACATTATTTTAAATATTTATACCTCCTCCCTCATTGATAAGTTTAGTCTAGTCGGGTACCACATTTGTGGATCCTGAAGGGTGCCTAACCCCTTCCCTTCGGGATAATTTGAACCCTTACCTATAGTCTCAATTAGTTTTTCGCAGACTAAAAACATCAATCATATGTGTTAATGAATAAACAGGTTTCCTTATTTTCCTTAAAAATTAGGTGGAGACTCTATAAAAAATTTCAATTCTCTAGAGTCTAATAAGTCATGTTTTGTTTAACCTTAGCGAAAAGAGGGCATGACAATAGACGATCCATATTTCGCAACAAATTAACCATCTGTTGCTCTGATTCTCTGAACCTGACTTAACAAATTTCCCATATAATGCAAATTATGCAATAGTTGTGTAATCTGATGCAACATATTGTCAATATGTTGCGACATACAGATCAACTGTTGCGGCAGCTAGATCGTCTATTGCGTAAGTTAGATGTGTTAACATCCATGTAACCCAACTGACTGCAAATTATTGTTATATGATTTAAATGTCTCCTGTCTTTTTTAATAGGTTGTGCATCCTTGGATCGTGACTACCGATGATGAGCTGGGGATGATTTTTTTTCTTACTTTGGATCTTGTTGATATAAAAGAAGACCTAACGGTGGAGTTAATAAAGAAATAATTAGCTGGAGCAACATCCACAAGAAGAGCAGTTAGTCAAGGTTAGTTTAAAGTTGAAGCTCTTCACGACCAACCTCAAACTGCAACAGATCCGGGTGCTTTTTCTGAGGGGTGTTGCTGGTGGAGTTGTTTGTGATGTGGCAGCCATCCTGATGCTGTTGGTGCTGCCAGTCGTGATTATGAGAATGTTGGTGCTCAGCAAAAAATAAATACTTTTGAAAACACCTCTTGCACAGGTTCCTCTCACCCCTACACCGATCCCTCCTACCCTTACAATGGTCACTCTCACCTCTCCCCACCCTCATATTCTCATTGCAAATACAAAGTGTGCAAAGACAGAGAGGATAAACTCTTTGAAAAGCTAGAGGCTATTGCTGAAGCTATTGAGGATTTGAAATCCATGAGAGGTGTCATACCATCCAACGAGGTGAGGGAGCCATGCACTCCTACAGTAGCGGTTAGGAGGAAGAGAAGAAAAATTAGACAAATTTTCTCCGTTCTGAAAATAGCAAAAACTGCAACTCCTCCCGCTCTAAAAGTTGTTGAAGTTCAGGAGCCGCTGAAGAAAGTGGAAATATTTGTGGCACTTGGTAAGGAGAAGTAGAAGGAACTGCAAGAAATCACGAATGGCAGGACGAAGGTTAAAAAAGAATACACCATGTATTCATTTTGCCGCCAGAGACTTCACGAATATGACAAATATACGTGCGTAGTACGAGGACAATGTAAGTTTATTTTTGCTAACCTAGCCTTCCAATATACTCCATGAAGAAGAATATATGCAACAGATGTGTAATCTGTTACAACAGCTTGGTATTCTGTTACAACATAATATATATTTGTTGCATAAGTTGCATTGGTTGGGTAATCTGTGAACTGATTCAGAGTACCCTCTGCATCAGATTCTTTTCAATGTATTTTTATTCTTTACAATTACTAACTTATTTAAAAATTGTCTTCTTATACCACAGTATGTTGATGAAATTCTCTGCCTCATGAGGGGCAGGCAATTAGCGTACCCGGATGATTATGATGTTGCCGATAGGATAATGGATCTCAACTTCTACAATAATTTCAAGGATAGGTACGCTTATCTCCATAAGTTAGCTGATTCCGGTGGCCCAGGTTTGATAAGTTAGTTTCTACATTCTACTGAGATGAAAAAACAATTAAATATATTAGAGGAAAGAGGTCATATCCACATAGCAAAAGCTGCACCAAGGCAAAGAGAATCTTTGTAGTCATAAACATGAAAGTCAAACATTTTCTTGTTGTTGAGATACTACTCTACAAAAGAAAGATTAAGGTTTATGATTGCAACTTACTTGTCTTCAGCGAGGACACGTTTTTAGCCCACATGCTGCAACTCTTGAAGTTGTTGCCCAAGTTGTTGACGCAGAGTAAGCTAATGGATTATTTGTCGGCTGGAGTCTTGACGAAGGAATCATGGGATTTTGAAGATTGAAATAAGAATACTGAGCTCCCAAAGAATAAAACCGATGCAACGTGCGGGCCGTACTCGCTTGCATACATCGAGTGTTTGCTGACCGACACAGAAATGATCAGCATGTGCGATGCCGTT
>NW_025880152.1:0-1390 GCF_002878395.1 Capsicum annuum
TATTTTCTTATCGGTTTCGATTTATCGATTTTTGATCCTTAACGGTTTGGTTTTCGATTTAACCAATAAGAAAATACTTATAAAATAGAAATAGTAACAACTAACATAAAAAAATGAAATCTTAATTACCGCCAAAACCTACGCAATGCATTTTAGTTTACAAGAATCTTCAAACTTGAACTGAATGTTAGTTAGGAAAAAAATTGAATCCTAATTGTTGGAAGCTATAAATGCTTCAAGCCTTTTATTACGATAATAGCCGAACTTTATATTGTGCCTTTGTTGCCCTGAATAGGTTAATACTTTGTAAATCACTGAATTATGAATTAGTAGTGCATATGTTTCAATATATAACATAAATCAGGATAAAATAATAACTTAGTGTATCCTTATTGGGTTATCGGTTTAACCGATAACCCAATAAGCTAAAACCGATACCGAACCGTTTACCCAATAAATTTTTTTATAAAATCAATAAAAACTTGTTAACCCAATAACACAATACTAATAACCCAATAATATTTTTATTGGTTCGATTTATCGGTTGGTTTGCTTTTTGCACAGCCCTACAACAAACACATCTAGTGTCATCCGAACCAACTCTTATTTTTGGATCTTCAACCCCAAAAGGAAAGAAGTCCAATGCAAGTGCTTTGTAAGGAGGAAGCAATATGGTGGAATTGCTTAAGAAGACTCTATCTCTACTTGAGTAATCCGGTTCCAAATACTCTGGCGCAAAGAGCGATGGTCGTTCAAGCAACTCATCATCTCCAACGACACCGCATAAGTTGAGCACTTCAAAGATAAAATTGTGCGATAATCTGATGTGTGAGTAGATGCTAACACATGTGAGGCTTTTAACTGAGAATAATTGCAAAGTCTTAAGCAACTTTTGTCGTTTTTGATTGTTTTCTCTTTGATACAGGAAAGTCAAGATGTAAGAAAACCAAAGACAATAAGAGCAAAAGAGGTGAATTTGGAAAAAGTAGCCATGAAAGTTTAGTTGACAACTTGTCTGATAAGTCATCAAATTTGTGATAAGTTATTAGAGTCATCGTCAATTGTCGACAGTGTGAGAAAGTTGGAGAAGAAGTGTGATGACATCTCTTGATAAGTCATCACAATTCTGATAAGTCGTCAAAGTCATCGTTAGCCTTAGGCAGTGTATGAGATTCGGCTAGAAGAAGTGACGACAACCTGTGATAAGCCGTCAGAGTTGTGATAAGCCACCAGGCTCATCGTCAGGCTTGGGCAGTGCTTGAGAAATTGAAGTGAAGATGTGACGACATCCATGATAAGTCGTCAAAGGTATGATAAGCGGTCACGCCTCATCGTCAACCTAAGGCAGAGATTGTCAAAAGTGAAGAGGAGCTGACGACATTCCTGATAA
>NW_025880152.1:1490-7838 GCF_002878395.1 Capsicum annuum
AACTCATTCAAAAGGCTAGTTTATCTGTCTTTGGGGGCTAAAAACTTAGAATTCAATTTTCAACTCTTTGATTTGGTTGTGGGAATTTTCTCTTGAACTTAGAAGAGAATCAACTTCAAACTTCATCTTTTGTAAGTTTAATTACTTTGAATGATGATTATAACTGTTGCTATCTCTTTTTTTTCATGTGGCACTAAAACCCACAATTAGGGTTGTGGGATCTATGATTATTCCTCCATGGATTTAATAGTTGATTAGGGTTTGAGTGATTATGGGGACATCTTGATAATTCCTTTGTTATGATTTTTATTTATTGGTTGCAAACAATAAATCCCGTCTTATGTTGATTTGCTTGAACTGAAAAATAAACTAAAGGTAGCAATTATCAACAAGGATTTGGGAAGGTTAAGCTCCCATGTAATGATTAATGCTGTAACAAGATTAATCAACTTGAGATAAATCAGTATGAATAGAATGTTTCCCTAAGTTTGAGAGAATTAGGGATTTCAACATCTAGGTAGGTTGAGAAACACTTAGATGGACTGTCGAAACTGATAATTTGGTATTTTTTGCAAGTCATGAGAACCCAATGCTCCAGTTATGATTTAATGGGGATTAATAATCATAGTGATCACAACCCTAGTTTTTCTTTATCATTGATTTGAACTATTGAAACTTTAGTTTTTGTTTGGTCATCAAAAATCCTCATTTTATCTTTTTGTATCATTTGTTTGAATTCAACTTATAGCTTTAGTTTCAAATTAGTCTAATCGCCACTCACATTGTTCCTTATGGATTCGACCCCAACTCCAAAGTTGGGTAAATATATTGACGACGACCGCCTTGCACTAAATTGACGTATAATTTGAGAATTATCATAATCCGTGCTACTCTTCAACATCTCCTGTGATTATGCAAGCTATGGTGACTGATGCCTCATCTATGGAGGAGTAACTTACGAATCTGGCAAAGGCAATTGAGGGCCTGACCAAATATGTTCAGAATCAAGATGCTCAAATTGATAAGATAGTGGATAGAGTGGAAGGTCTGATAGATGTAGAGTCTATCCATGCACCTGGAAAATCACCAGAAGTTTATGAGACAGAAAATCCTGTGAAACAAACACCACCGACTAAAGAGGTGCAAGTTTCTTCTGAGGGAATGATCCCAATTGGACAATTGAGGGAATTCATTGAAGGGACCCTCAAAGACAAATATGATGTTGTCACCAAATCTTCCCTTGCGTATGCCAAGCCCTACACTGTAAGGATAGATAACCTCAAAATGCCTGCCGGCTATCAACCCCTCAAATTTCAACAATTTGAGGGCAAATGGAACCCAAAATAGCATGTCGCATATTTTGTTGAGACATGTAATAATGCTGGAACTTACGGTGACTATCTTGTCAAACTGTTTGTTCGTTTCCTAAAGGGAAACACCTTTGACTAGTATACGAAACTTGAGCCTAATTTCATAGATAGTTGGGAGCAATTGGAGTACGAGTTCCTAAATTAATTTTATAGCACAAAGCGTACGGTGAGATGGTAGAGCTCACAAATATTCAATAAAGAAAGGACGAGCCAGTCATTGACTTCATAAATCAATGGAGAAATACGATCCTAAACTGCAAAGATAGGCTTAGCGAAGCTTCCGTAATAGAGATGTGCATCCAAGAAATGCACTGGAAGCTTCTTTACATCTTGCAAGACATTAAGCCTAAATTTTTTGAAGAACTAGTGTAACACCCCGTACTTAATTACGTGCATTAGTCATTGTTATATGTGTTGGGGTATATGTATTGATCCTAAGTTAGGTATATATGAGTTTAAGTATGAGTATTGATTATTTTGAGATGGTTTCAAGTGTGTAGTTTGATTATAGGTGTATAGGAATCGACTTTATTTATATCGGAATTTTCCCGTCGATGGTTCCATACGAAGGTTATTGAATAATCTTTCCAACGATATAAAGATTTCCAAAAACGGATAAGTTTCGGATATAAGCGAGCTCGTTCGAAACTTTAAAACGGTGGCCGGGATGTGAACAGTAAAATGTGCAGGAAACTACTGAGGCCTGCCAGTTTTTTGGGTCAACTTTGAACGATCATAACTCCCTCAATATAATGAACTGGTTGAGCTACCATATATCAAAAGAAAGATCTTTGAGTCTTCTTTCCAATGAAATTGGTTTCATCCAAATCCAACATCTGAGTAAGGAGTTATACTCGTTTTACTTCAGCCTCTCAAAACAGATTTTTAGGGTCAACTTCAAACGATCATAACTACTTGTACAGGACGAACTGGGTGGATTAATTTATATTAAATGAAAGACCGTTGAATTATCTTTCTAACGATACCAATTTCACCCAAATCCGATATCGGAGCAAAGAGTTATGGCCGATTTACTTTAGCCTATCAAAACAGTCCACCATGGACAGATTCGGATTTACTTAAATTTTTAAGGGCAATATGGTCATTTTCCATCACCTCATGGACGAAAATTGGTCATTATATACATATACTTAGCCTTATATCCACCATTTATCATCCAAATCATTGAAGAATAAGAAACCCTAGCCTAAGTTCAACTCCAATTATCTTGTGATTCAACCGTAGAAAATCCAAATTGATTCCGTAGTTGTGTTCACCGTCTCAAGGGCTTCGAGAAGCACCCCTTATTTGTGCCAACAGGACTTCAAAATCAAAAGGGCCATTTTTTTTGGTAAGGATGTAAATTATGTTGGTGTTATTTATATGGATATGTATATATATATATATATGCATGTGAGCATAAGAAGTATGTTATTTGATTGTTGTTGAAAGATGATTGGAAATGATGTTGGATTATTCTTGTGCATGGTTGGATTATGTTAAATTGTGAAGGAATTTGGGGTGATGATGTGGTATTGATGATGTGGTATTGAGATGATGATTATATACATATACACACATAAACCTATTGTTCAAGTTGGTTTTTGGAATGTTTTGCAAATATTGGTAGTATGGAATTATGGAAGAGAATTGTGGTGTTGGGTTGCTAATACTAGATGCCAAACATTTCATTGTAGATAAGTGATTTGTAAAGGCGGGAAGTTGTGTTGAATTGGTAGCTGAATCTACAACGAGGTATGTAAAGCATACTCTAACAATGTTCTTTGGCATGAAAACACCAATGTTCCATCAAGTAAGATTCCGAGGTTGTCCTAAAACATGTATTGTTCTACGTTACCAACGAAGTTGTTTCCATCCTATAAAGTGTCAAAATGTTCATTGATATACCAAAAGGCTCTTATTTCATTGTTGTGATATTGATGATTCTGAAACATATTGTTGATGTACCAATGAGTCCTTATTACATCGTTATTGTATAGAAGGTCTATTACTTGGTTCCTATTGATGTATCATTGTTTCAAGGTATCAAAAATGTGGTGACGACCGAAATAACAATCTCAAAGATTAATTGAACTAAGTGATGAAAGTTCTCTCTTATCGGGTGGTATCCCAGGGGCATAAGCCTAGCATGGGTCGATCCCTATTTCATGTGTTTATGGGTGGTATCCCAGGGGCATAAGCCTAGCATGGGTCGATCCCAGTTGATATGTACTGGAGGCATCCTAATGGTCACAGTACAGTACAGTAATGATTACAAAGACGATAAGAACGAAGGTAAAGTGATTGAATAAATACAATGTACAGGTTGTCACAAGTTCTAGTAAGTGTGGTCCACTCCTATTACGACTTATTCACTTGTTTCTGATTTCTATTGAGCTCCTATATCATATGTGATTATTTACAGCTTTACATACTCAGTACATATTTCGTACTGACGCCCCTCACGGGGGACCTGCATTTCATGCTGCAGGCACAGGTACCTCAACTCATACACCGCACAAGTAGGAGCCAGGTCATACAGCTATTGTTGGTGAGCTCCAGTTTGCTTCGGAGCTTTCCGAGTCGGTTCCTTATGTTTTGTTATTGTACATGAGTCACGTGTGGGCGGGGGTTTGTCCCGACCCTAGTTATGTCATGTATATCCTAGAGGCTTTGTAGACATAAGGAAGGGTAAAGTCAGGGAAGTTTATATAGTAACGTTATATTTGTATATGTGGTGGCCCCGACGGCCAAGTATTATATATATATTTGTGCGTGTTGTGCTGATACAGGTAATTAGACCTTTCTATATGCAACGAAGTGCTGTCCAATTTTTTTTTTGGTGACATGTAAGTGAAAGTACAGGTATTTGAACGGGTTCTCCCGGGCCTTCTCGGCTTCGGGTGCCAGTCCGGCCCGATGGGATTTTGGGGCGTGACAACTAGCTACCCGTGCTCACTATATGGAGTTGAGCATATCTTCTGCTGAAAAGGAATCAGTGCCTATCCATGACCCTCGGAGGGGAGGATAAGTAGGAACCCAAAAGATACGGCAAGTTTGTCCCCAAAAATGAAAACAAGGAGTCCATGAATGTTGATGTGTCTCCTGTGAAGGTCACCACAAAGGTGAGTAAGAAGCAAAGTATGAAAACAAATTCTGGAGCACGTTCGAATCATAAAAATTTAAAGGAGGTGCAAGAAAAGGAATATCCCTTCCTTGATTCTGATATTGCTGAGATTTTCGATGAACTTCTTGAGCATAAGATCATTGAACTCCCAGAGATGAAACGTCCCAACGAGGCTGGAAGGACCAATGGCCCTAATTACTGTAAATATCATAGGCTCGTAATTCATCCTCTGGAGAAGTATTTTGTCTTCAAAGATAAAGCCATGCAACTGGCAAAAGAGAATAAGATCTTTGACAATAAAACGGCTAATTCTCATCAAATGTCTATCACTTTTGGCTCACTCGACCCAGTCTAAATATATGTCGAAGAGCATAATGAGAAGATATTAGAGCCTGATAGGCCTTCAGTTGATGAATATAATGATAAAGGTTGGAATCTGGTGACTAATCATAGACACAAGGAGATGAGTCTGCAAAGGAGTCATCCAAGCAACCAACCAGAAGGAGAATGGTAAAGAAACCAAGGAAACATAAGTTGGTTGAACTTCCAAAGAAGATGAGGGTGACAGAGCTTCACCACCAAAAACCTCAGCGTGACTTTAGAGGAATTCTTATCGAGTTGGTTTCATATAAAGACTGCCCAAGTCAACCTTGAGGCGTCTTGCTTTAATACTACCAAAGGGGAGGGGCAAAGGGTGAGAATCTACCCATGGAAGTTCCTTCATCTTCCGAAAAGCTTGCTGAAACTCTTGACGAAGAGACACATACATGTGATACAAAAATCACATTCAAAAATAACAATCTTCTTCTTGGTAAGGCCCTACATAATTGTCCCTTGTACATGGTGGGTCAAATTCTAGGAAAGAATATTAATAGAATCTTGATAGATGAGGGATCTGGAGTCAACATCCTGCCTATCCGCATGATGAAGGAACTTGGCATCACTACTAGCGAACTGGATGAAAGTCGTATAATGATCCAAGGCTTTAATTAAGGGAGCCAGAGGGTCATGGGATCTATCAAGTTGGGGATTCGTATGGATGATTTTTAATCAAACGCATTGATTCATGTGATCGATGCTAAAACTTCATACAATATATTGATGGGTAGGCCTTGGGTCTACGGGAACAAAATTATCTCGTCCTTCTACTATCAATGCTTGAAGTATCTCAAAGGTGGAGTGGAAATAAAGATAGTAGTTGATGATAAGCCATTCACTGAAGCTGGGTCATATTTTGCCGATGTAAAATTCTACTTAAAGAATTATGTTGTGAATGAGAAAAAGTTTGAAGATGTCACCAAGACCAAGTGTGATAATCTTGCATCTAAGAAGGTCGCAGTGACTATTCAAAAAATCACCACCAAGAAGCCCCTCTTCACTTCGAATAAATAAAGCGTTGCACCAACAAAAAAAGGCAACTCCTGTTCTTCGTTATGTTAAAGAAAGAGAAAGATCACCCATCGGATTCCCAAAATAATGTGTTAAAGGGGCTAACTCTACCTATCAGGAATATTGATTCAATAAATTCATCCTCAAGACTACTTGAAGAGCCTGTGGCTCAAAATCTTTCATAAGATATGACACTCCCTACGAAGCGTACGAAAGAAGGCTTCGACCTACATGCATACAAGCTATTTGTAAAGGCTGGATACAATCCTAATGAGACATTAAGGTTGGGCAAACTTCCATCGGAGGGTACAATCAGGCAGGCACGTGAAGGCCTAGGATACACGCAGCCACCTCCAATTTGCATCTTCATAAGAAGGGTAGTTAGTAATTACATCACCGTGGAAGAAGAATCCACTAATGCTAATAAAAGACCCTCTATATTTGATCGACTTGGAGAATCAA
>NW_025880153.1:0-3260 GCF_002878395.1 Capsicum annuum
AGCTTTGTCCACTTCTCATATTGGTGACATCCGTCGGCGCTCAAATTTTGCCTTAGATGCAACCTCCCAAATCAATCAATTTCTTGCTTAACTTGTTTCAATTCTTCTTATGAAAGTAAGCAAATCAAGCTTTTTCCCGACCCCCAAAGGATAATGGATTGAATTAGACAAGCATAAATTTTCTTCAACATATAAATATGGTTCGTCTATAATTGACTCGGGGTCAATAGACGTAGGGCAGGTATTCTAATGGGCCCAATACCCCGCTCGAATATTGGGTCGTCCTAGGCACATGCCTAAAATAGGCTTTTGGTTTTGTTCTATCCTCGGTGTCTAGAGCGGGCTTGGACACTGGTTCTCAAGCGGACAACTTGAGTTTGAAAATACGAACTGTGTCAGACGACTCACGTGCTGATAAGCTATTCGTATTTCCAACATATTTTAGAATAAAACAACAAGGACCGGGACATCCGCAAAACCCCAAAACAGTTTATAAGATGTAGGAAATGCCATGAGATGAGATAATTAAACTTTACATAATCGAAACACATAAACACATAAACAGTTAATCAAAGACGAAATAAAACATTTGGTTAGAACCTAGTTAGATCCCCAGCAGAGTCGCCATTTCTGTTTTGCGGAGAAATTTTGACTTTTTGAAGAGAGTCGCCACTTAATTTTTGAAAAGGAATTAAGACACCTTTATAAAACATTTTAAACGATTCAAAATAGAAAAATTGTTTTTAAGTTACAGATTCTAGATAAGCGGTTCCTATTAACGTTTTAGGAAGGTGTTAGGCACCTAAAACATCCGCTAACTTGCGGTTATCCAGACTGTTTGAAAATCGTCTTTTGATTAACTTTGAAAAGATTAATTTGTTGAAATAGTGATTTGATTTTTTCAAAAAACAAAACTTGTGTAAAATAGATTTAGGCGACTTAGTAGGGATTTTAACTAAGTCTAAACAAAACTAATAAACAAATAAATACATAAAAGGGGAAGGGAGGAGAAAGTAACGGATTTAGGCCATTAGGCCCAAATCAACGAGACCTGTCCTAGTCTAGTTGGGCTTCCAACCCATTTTACCTATCCTAAACTATTTTTTGAGCCTTTGGCTTGAGTCATGCTCCACCTTTATTAAATACAACTTTGGCTTCGAGGCCGAAATAAATGAATAAATAAATGACTAAATAAATAAATAAAAAGAAGACAATAATAAAAATTGAGACTTTTCAAGTCTTTTAGTGACCTCATCAATGGGTTTTGACCCATTTTCCTTCTTTGTCTATCTTCTAGCACCCGCACGTCATGTAATAGACCTTGGGTTTAAACTTCAAACTTGAGTCGAAGGGGTGAGCCTCATTTACCCATTACGAAATGCAGGAGGAGAGGAGTCCATTTGGACTCGAGATATATTTTTTCGTATGCAAAGAAAAGATAAAGAAATTAATATATGTTCAAGACATAAAAGTGACATATTTCAAAGTAAAAGAAACTATCAAGAACCAAATTTTGAATGACAAGAAAAAGCACACTTGCACAAGAATGAGAGTCAATAAATAAAAATGTGCAAAGCAAAAGTTTACAATCATACTATGCATGAGTCAAAAATATCCTAATAATTTTATTTAGCCGCAAAAATTCGAACTTTCTTATCATTTTGAAAAGACAACATGCGAACAAAGAAGAATAAACATCTTAGATGAAAAATAAAGCTAGCACTTCATATCTTATATGAGGGTTTTGAAATCCATTAAAATAATTAGTAAGCAAATGACAAATTCTTGACTTAACTAATTACTATTTTTATTAAGGCGCAACAAATAATAATAACTATTCTTCCAACATAAAATAAACAACTTTACATGCTAAAAAAAAACATATCTACCAACAATAAGTTTAAACAAGACGTGGGTATTGTTTTTCAAGTAAAGATTTAAACTTTATCCAAAATAATCAAAGAATAAAGTAAGAAAAGAGAAACAATCAATATTATCTATTCTTTTCAACATAAAGGAAATAACTTTACATGCTAAAAATAAATATATCTACCAACAATAGGTTTAAACAAGACATGGGTATCGTTTTTCAAGTAAAGATCTAAACTTTATTCAAATAATCAAAGAATAAGGTGAAAAGGCAAAACATTCAACATTAACTATTCTTCTAAACATAAAGAAAATAACTTTACATACTAAGAACAAATGTATCCAACAACAATGAGTTTAAAAAAAGCATAAATACATCTTTTAAGCAAAGATTGAAACTTTATCCAAAATAATCAAAGAAGGAAGTCAAAAAAGACACAACTATTGCTATATCATTTTTATATCATGAACATGAAAATAATTAGAATATCGACACCACAACATCCTAGGGCCTTCAAGGCCATCTACAACATACAATCCCAACAAATAAAATTATATCTACAAACTACGAAGAAGAAAAAAGATGAAGAGAAAAATGATAATAAAAACTAAAATAATAAAAAAAGAAAAAAGAAGGTGTGTTTACCTTTTGGGGGGCAGCAAAATGATACTACGAGCTTCGTTGGAATCAACCACCACCGAAAAACGTCGCTGGCAACTCAAAAATTTTGATTAGCCGATCAACTTTATGAAACAAAAATTTTTACTAAATAAAAATAACTATTTTTTATCAAAAAGATTTTTTCACCTTTCTAGCCTTTTTTTTTCTTCCTTCTCCCCTCCTCTCTCTACCAAAGTAGTGGTAGTATTTATAGGAGAGAATGGGGTAATTTTTTTTCCTTTTCCATAAATGTGGGAGAAAAGTATTTATAAGAAAGGATAGAGATTTATTTCTTGTCATCTACCAATGTGGGAGAATAATCATTTAGGGGGTTTTTTGGATGTAAAAATTAAAGATAAGGTGAGGTGAAAGATAATGTGGGGGAAATAGTACAATGTAGTACAATCTTTGAATTTTAAAATTGGAAAAAGGACAAAGTTACGGGGAATAGTACAATTTGAATTTATTTTTTGGTGGGAATTGGGTAAAAGTTATGAGAGTTCTTGAGAATTTTGGGGTTATTTAAAATATAACCCCAGTTGGAATTTCAAATTTAGCCATATTTATTTATTTTGACCAAATTAAAAATTAATTGACGAATTTTATTGCAATTATGAACAATTTTCAATTATGGTCAAATCTAATAGATTGGCTAAATTAAATTAAAATTCGATACGAATTAATACCTTTTTTTTATCCCGAGCTTCTTGATTTAATAAAATGAATGCAT
>NW_025880153.1:3360-5459 GCF_002878395.1 Capsicum annuum
TTTTTTTATACCGAGCTTCTTGATTTAATAAAATGAATGCATATTTATCCAAATAAATTATTTTTGAGAATAAATTATATTTAAATTAAGATTTTAATCATTTGAATTTATTTTCAAAATAAACCTTAATTAAATCCGATATTTTGTAAAATAAATATTTAAGTAACAAATTATATAATCTCATATAACTGAACACGATAGTATATAATCACTACTTACAATGAAAAAATCACGTATGAAAAATATTTTAAGTTTTTTTATTTGGATGAAGTAATTATTTTGGTTTATTAAAAACTGAAGAAACTCAGGATTAAATTTAATCGTGGAGGGCAAAAATTAGGTGTCAACACCATGGTGTATGTTTTTTGCGGATGATGTAGTTTTGATTGATGAGTCGCGCCGAGGTGTTAATGATAAGGTGGAGTTTTGGTGACAAACCCTGGAAACTAAAGGTTTCAGGTTGAGTAGGACAAAGACGGAGTACTTGAAGTGTAAGTTTAGTGACACGAGGCAAGAGGAGAAAGTAGTAGTGAAGTTGGAGTCTCAGGTGTTATGTAAGAGAGATAGTTTTAAGTACCTTGGGTCTATGATTCAGGGGAATAGAGAGATTAACGAGGATGTCTCTCACCGTATTGGGGAAGGTTTGTTGAAATGGCGGCTCGCCTCAGGAATCCTTTGCGATAAGAAGGTGTCTCTCAAGCTTAAAGGCAAATTCTAAAAAGTTGTAGTCTGACCGGCTATGTTGTATGGCGTAGAGTGCTGGCTGGTTAAGAACTCTCACGTCCAGAAGTTGAAGGTAGTGGAAATGAGGATGTTGCATTGGATGTGCGGAATCATGAGGGTTGACAGGGTTAGGAATGAGGCTATTCGGGACAAGGTGGAAGTGGCGTTGGTGGAGGATAAAATTCAGGAAGAAAGGTTGAGATGGTTTGGGCATGTAATGAGAAGGGGCACGGATGCTCCAGTTCGTAGGTATAAGAGGTTGGCCTTGGATGGTTTCAAGTGGAGTAGGGGTAAACTAAAGAAATACTGGACAGAAGTAATTAGACATGACATGGAGCAATTATGGCTCACTGAGGACATGACCCTTCATAGGAAAGTTTGGAGGAAGAGTATTAGGGTAGAGGGCTAAGGGATGTGGTTAAGTCATAAGCTGGAGTTAGGAAAGTTTCGTGTAGCTTGGTTGGTAGGGCTAGGGTTAGGGGGAGGGGGTGACTTTTGTTCGTTCATGTACTTATTTGAGGTTGTTGTATCGTTGTTATTTTATCATGTTGTATGCTTGCGATATTTAAACACGGTCTTGGTCCTTTTCTTGAGCTAGGGGCCTATCGAAAACAGCCTCTCTACTTCTTCAGATGTAGTGGTATGGACTGCGTACATTTTACCCTCCCCAGACCCCACTATGTGGAAATATACTGGGTTTTTTATTGTTGTTGTTGTTGTTGTTATTCTGTTGTTATACTACTAAATTCTTCTCTTATAGCTATTTAATATTTTTTTCAATATTTCTGTTGGTAGTATTTTAGTAGGTATTGATGTTCCTTCTATTTTATTATCAGATCTTAGTACCTTTTTACTTGCTTCGGCTAGGTTTAAAAACCATAATTTTACTGTTCCTATTAGTGTCTTTTCTATATATTTTGGTGTGTTTGTTGTATCTATTTTATTATCTAATAATTGTTTCGACATGTATCCTACCCATAGTTGTATTGTTTTATTTGTGTCTATTACACAGTCTAAATCTAAAAAGTTGTAATTAATTATTTGTTTCGGTGTCCATTTATTATATTCCTCCTTTGGATTATATCTTTTAAATTTATTTTTGTAATTATAGGTTGGTTTTCTTATTTCTGATGTACTGGATATTATATTTTTATCTAGAGTATTTACTTCTGTATTTATTAGTTCTAGATTTTCTTTATTAATTACTTCTTATTTTTCATTAATTTCTAGTTTTCCTATGTTTTCTAGAATTTCTGTATATGTTTCACTATTTTTTGAATCATAATTATCTGTTTCTTCTGCATCTATTGCATTTATTTCTAATTCACTGGTTTCTGGTTCTTTATTTTTTATTTCTAATTTTTCTTTAAATTGAT
>NW_025880154.1:0-2768 GCF_002878395.1 Capsicum annuum
GCAAATATTTAAATTAAAATATTTATGTTATCTTATTATATATTTTTTCCATCTCAAAATAATTGACATGTACAGATTTTGCATAACTTTTAATGGATAATTAAGTAGAAGTGTGATTTGATTAATATATATTTTTGTTAATTCTTTAACCCTTATCTATAAAGAAATTAAAAAACTATAAATAGAAGATGAAGTGAAAATAGTAGGTGGCAATTTAAAGAGGTTATTGAGAAGGTAAAGATTGATTTTGAGGAGAATGAAAAAATGAATAATGTTTAAAATGAAAAAAAGAAAAATGAAATGAGAGAAGATAGAAAACTAAGAAAGGAAACAAAATAAATTTTATAAAATTTCTAATTCTAATTTCATAATCCTTGTCCATTGTGAATTATGGCCAAAATTTTTGGAGATGAGATCCCAAAAGATACATACATACATACATACATATATATATATATATATATATATATATATATATATATATATATATATTAAGATACAAATATGAGAAAAAAATTGGGATAATTACACAACTTAGTCAATATTGATTCCTAATTACCTTTTTTAGCATAATTTCAGTTAATTAGGTGCGAACTAATCCAACCCTCTATGCTATTCAGAGAGAAAAGCCTTCGCATCTGATGCACAAAGCTATCTAGTTTCTTTTTCTTTGCTGAAAATCCAACCCTTGAAGATCCTTTTTAAATCACCAAACCAGTTCAGTACAAAAGCACCAACAACCAAAAAGAAAGAGTACCACCAAATAAACATCAATTTCCCCTTGCCTAAACCTCCATTATAGTTCAATTGTGACAAAGTATAGTGTGTAATGTAAATAGAAATCATACGTGACAAAAAAAAAGATTGTTCTGGATTTTGGGAAGGTAACAGAAATATGTTACAAATTATGAAAAAGAATGTAAAAAAATGACACTGGAAAATACTTTATCGAGTAATGGGTTCAAGAAAGAGATAAAGGTATCAAATGATTTACAACATACTCTACAAATACTAATTGCCAGTGGAAACAATTTAGCAGATTTTGGAATGGAGGAAGTAATTAACATGTGCAAACTTGGGACTAAATTGACCAATGAAAAGAAAGTAGGCCAACTTGTGGGATGAAGGGAGTAAGTAACATATGCTAAACTTGGGATCCAGTCCAGGCATGCATCCCAAAATCAGTACACCAAGAGAGATACCTGCAACCTATTCAAGAAAAGAGGATAAACTGTCTGAGAGATTGATAGAGAAACTGTAATATCGAGCCACTCCTAAAAGGCTAAAACTGAATTGTACATCCTTATACAGTTATTAGGACAAGGGTGTTTTTAAAGGCACATATTTGAATGATCAGATAATTAAGAAGTGATAAACCAGTGAAATAAATAATACCAAAAGACGCAATTCAAAAGTAAACATCTTCAACAAGCCAATGACGTCGCTTTCCACTGGCACGATTGATTCTACTAGGACTAAACTAGGTAGAAGAGATCGCCGAGAAAGAATTTGCTACTAGTTTGTAGTAACACAGTGCAGCATCTTTCCTTGTAGCTCCATCCTTGTCTTCTAAATACACAACAACAAACTCCCTTGCAAACTCAAGAAGATCGTGGCCCTGTAACCCCAAATCCAGTATCAAACTAAACTATCAAGAAGGGAAATAAAACGCACAGAAATATAGATAACAAACCTTGAAATTAAAACGAGCAAGGGTTCTCAAAGCAAGTTGAACTAGGGTAGAACCACTCAGTTCTGGTACTTGGGGGGTAACCGTTGTAATATGCCCTCGACTCACAGAAGCTGATTGTCTTGGCATTGAATGATAAGATCTTGAAAGGATTGCTGAGATACATTCAAGTAGCTGATTCTGGATGGTCGGCAACAAAGGTGGAATGCTGAGGCACAGAAAATACATATGTTACCCTTGAGCAACACCACACAAAAGAACTAATTCATGAAAGTTCTACGCAAACTCAGAGAGAACCTTTCAGTTATTTGCTCCAACACTTCCACCAGAGTCAGGGAAAGCCTAGAAGAAAACATAAAATCCAAGAGATCACGAACATGAGGCTCCATGGTTGGTCCCATTGCTTTAGCAATATTTCCAACACATGCTAGCGCCTCAAGTGAGGGCCTGCCTCTACGGGGAGCAATCTAAGAGAAGCATATTTCACCTGTCACGATTATTGCTCATGCATTTACATGTTATAGAAAGAACCTACAATCCAAAGGTGGAATGCTGTGACACAGAAAATACATATGTTACCCTTGAGCAACACCACACAAAAGAACCCGTTCATGACATTTTTGCTCAAACTCAGAGAGAACCTTTCTGTTATTTATAACTTCTTTTTACATTGGGAATAGAAAATATAACTTTTCAATTGAAAGACCGGAAACAGTACAGTTAGACAAGTACATCTGTAATGACATATATAGCATACCGCATCAAGCAAGTGAGAGGTTATTGTCGGCAAATAGTTAGTGAGTTCACCAGCCATCTCCCCAAGAACGATGAACCCACTGGCACGTTCTGCAAGTATTTTAAGGACATGAAGTATATGATTCATGCATATCTGTAGAAGTAAAATCAACAAACTTGAGTTCACAGTAGTCAACATGAAGATGCAAATCTCATTCATCCAGATTCTACAGTTAGTAAAAGCAGATTAAATCATTAAAATAAAATCAAATATCACAAACCATTAAATAATTAGACACAAATCGATCACGCAGGAAATGGGCAATTCGAGGAAGTAGAGAAG
>NW_025880155.1:0-2365 GCF_002878395.1 Capsicum annuum
ATAAAAAATAAGTACCCCCTTCCGAGAATAGATGATTTGTTTTACCAATTGCAAGGTGCAAGTTATTTCTCAAAGATAAACCTTTGTTCCAGCTATCATCAACTCAAAGTTAGGGAGTGTGACATCCCAAAAACCGCTTTCCAAACTTGTTATGGCTATTTCGAGTTTCTTGTTATGTCTTTCGAGTTAACTAATGCCCCAACAGCTTTCATAGGCCTCATAAATTGAGTTTTCAGATCATATCTAGATATGTATGTCATAGTGTTCATTGATGATATACTGGTGTACTCCCGTAGTGAGGATGAACATTCTGATCATCTCCGAACTGTCTTGAAAACCCTTAGAGATCACAAGATGTTTGTCAAGTTCAATAAGTGTGAGTTTTGGCTAAGGTCAGTTGCTTTTCTGGGTCATATCATTTCTTCTGAGGGTATTAGAGTTGATCCCCAAAAGACCAAAGCTATTAGAAATTGTTCTAGACCTATTTCTCTGACTGATATCTAAAGTTTCTTGGGTTTAGCTAGCTATTACCGTAGTTTTGTTGAGGGTTTCTCCTTTATTACGTCTCCTATGACTTGGTTGACCCAAAATAAAGCGAAGTTCTTGTGGTCTGAATCTTGTGAGAAGAGTTTTCAAGAGTTGAAGACTCGACTCACTTGAGCTTCTGCTTTGACTTTGCCTGATAGTGTTGATGGTTTTGTGGTATACTATGATGCTTCAAGAGGTGGGTTGGGTTGTGTATTAATGCACAAAGGTAAGGTAATAGCTTATGCTTCTAAACAGTTGAAACCCTATAAGAAAAATTACCCTACCCATGGCTTGAATTGGCTGCTGTTGTGTTTGCTTTGAAAATCTGGAGACACTATTTGTATGGTGTCCATGTTGATGTTTTCACTGATCATAAGAGTCTGCAGTATCTGTTTACCCAGATATAATTGAATATTAGGCAGAGACGATGGTTAGAATTGTTAAAAGACTATGATATGAGTGTGTTGTACCATCCGGGCAAGGCCAATGTTGTGGCAGATGCCCTAAGTAGAGTTTCCATGGGTAGTGTTTTGCATGTGGTAGAAGGTAAGAAAGAGTTGGCTCGTGATGTACATCATTTGGCTAGATTGAGGGTTAGGTTGTTTGACTCTGCTGAAGGTAGTATAGGGGTTCAGAGTAGTTCCGAATCCTCCTTGGTTTCTGAAGTTAAGGAAAGAAATACTTAGATGCTAGTTTGGTCAGACTGAAGGAGTCAGTCAAGGACCAAAAAGTAGAGGTTTTCTCCCAAGGGAGAGATGGTATGTTGAGATTGCAGGGTAGATTGTGTGTCCCGAATTTTGATGATCTGAGACAGAGGATTATGGATGAAGTGCCTGGGGCACAATATTCTATTCATCGTGGTACCACCAAGATGTTCCGATACTTGCAAGAAATCTATTGGTTGAGTGGCATAAAGAAAGATATAGCAGTGTTTGTAGTTAAGTGTGCAATATGCCAACAGGTTAAGGTTGAACACCAAAGACCTGGTGGTATGATGCAAGAGTTTAGTATTCCCACCTGGAAGTAGGAAGAGATAAATATGGACTTCGTGATTGGTTTACCTCCTTCCCAATCCCATCATGATTCTATTTGGGTTGTGGTTGATAGGTTGACTAAGTATGCTCATTTCTTTCCTATTCATACTTCATATACAGCTGAGGATTACGCTAGATTGTATATCCGAGAGCTAGTCAGACTGCATGGAGTTCCCTTGTCTATTATTTTGCATAGGGGTACTTAGTTCACTTCACAATTTTGGAATGCTTTTCAGAAGGGTCTTGGTACCCAAGTGCTTTTAAGTTCTGTTTTTCATCCGCAGAGTGATGGTCAGGCTGAGCGGACTATCCAGACCTTAGAGGATATGTTGAGATCTTATGAACTTGACTTTAAGGGAAGTTGGGATGATCACTTACCATTGATAGAGTTTGCTTACAAAAATAGTTTCCACTCTAGTATTGGCATGGCTCCGTTTGAAGCCTTATATGGGAGGAAGTGTAGATCACCCATAGGTTGGTTCGAGGTGGGTGAAGCAGCTGTGAGTGGTCTTGATTCGGTATTTGAGGCTATGGAAAAAGTTAAGTTGATTATGGAAAGGTTGAAAACTGTGCAGAGTCATTAGAAGTCATAGGCGGATGTTAGAAGGAGAGACCTTGAGTTTGAAGTTTGTGACCTAGTGTATCTGAAAATTACACCCATGAGGGGGGTGAAGAGATTCGAAAAGAAGGGGAAGCTTAGACCCCGTTATGTTGGTCCTTATAAAATTCTTAGCCGTGTTGTAAGGTAGCTTATGAGGTCGAGTTGCCTTCCGAGTTGTCCTCTGTTCATCCAATATTCCATG
>NW_025880156.1:0-3047 GCF_002878395.1 Capsicum annuum
TCAATAAATAAAAAGAAAATAACTATATTTTCAATAAATAAGATAGAGTTAATTAATATAATGCACATAGAAGAATTATTAAAAAAACAATATATACGAAAAAGTAATAGTAAACATAATAGCCCAACATTTATAGTAAATAAGTGAACAAAAAACAGGAAAAAGTAGGATGGTTATTGATTATAGAAATTTAAATGCAAAAACTATGACATATAATTACCCAATACCAAATAAGATATTAAAAATAAGACAAATACAAGGATATAATTACTATAGTAAATTTGATTGTAAATCAGGATTTTACCATTTAAAGTTAGAAGAAGAATATACGAAATTAACTCCATTTATGGTACCACAAGGATTTTATGAATGGATTGTACTACCATTTGGATATAAAAATACACCAGGTAGATATCAACATTTTATGGATAGTTATTTTAAACAATTCCTAATTGTATAGTATACATAGATGATATACTATTATATACAAAAAACAAAAGAAGAACATTCAAAGCTATTAGAACAATTTAAAGATATATAAAAAATTTGGGAATAAGTTTAAGTGAGAAGAAAGCTAAAATTATAAAAAATCAAATCAAATTTTTAGGAATACAAATAGATAAAAGTGGAGTAAAAATGCAACAACATATAGTACAAAAAATAATAAATTCAAAAGAAGAATTAGATACAAAAAAGAAATTACAATCATTTTTAGGATTAGAAAACCAAGTAAGAGAATATATACCAAAATTAGCAGAAAACCTAAAGCCTTTACAGAAAAATTAAAAAAGAATGTAGAATATAATTACAATGAGGAAGATAAAAAACAAGTTCAGAAAATAAAAATACTTTGTAAAGAATTACCAAAATTATAATTTCCAGACGAAAATACAAAATTTATATATATATATATAGTAGAAGCAGATGCTAGTGAATGTAGTTATGGAGGAGTACTTAAATATAGATATGAAGAAAAAAATTAGAACACCATTATAGATATTACTCAGGTACGTTCAATGAAACAGAAATAAAATGGGAAATAAATAGAAAAGAATTATGCTCATTATATAAATGTTTATTAGCATTTGAGCCATATATTGTATATAACAAGTTTATTGTACGAACAGATAATACACAAGTACGTTGGTGGCTAACAAAGAAAATATAACATTCAGTTACAACAAAAGAGATTCAGAGACTAGTATTGAATATATTAAATTTTACATTTACAATTGAAGTAATTAGTACTAACAAAAATGTTATTGCAGATTACATATCAAGACAAAGCTAAACAGACTGATATAATAGAAGATGATACTTTAGAAAAGATATTCAAAACCCTAACTACGCTTTCAATGAATGTGGACAGTATGGGTAATGAAATAGAAAAGCTAAAGACTAATAAAGTTAAACTGAAGTTTGAAGCTACAAATCAGCTAACTCAGCAGTGTGCAGAGCTATGTGTATTGGAAGACATTAAAATTCCAGAGATATGTCGATCGGAAGACATTAAAATTCCAGAGCTAGAAGGAGACATTGGGATACTCCATAAAACCCATAACATTTATCAATCTACTTCTGCAGGTACAAGCAAAGGAGTTAGGAAAAACACAAATATAAACCTAAACAAGCTATTTGATAAGCCATATATTCCCAATACAGCAAAAGATCTCATGTTCATACCCCCACAAATTACCACATACCGAGACAGTTTAAACTAAGATAAAAAAGCCTACAACTATACAACCCGAACATACATAGAAAATATTTACAAAATACAAACCTTCTTAAATACTAACCCCAGAGCTATAAACATCCAAGAACCACATACAAATTACATAACTCAGAAGCTAACCGGATACAATAAGCTAATTGCTTTACCCAAAACCAATCCAAATCTAGTTAAAACCTATTACGAATATGGACTCCTTAGTACCATATATACCCATGACGGAGATGAAATATCCAATATACCAGAAATATATGATTCATTTAACATTTTTAAAAGAATAACCAAAGGTAACCTATTTTTTATAAAATTTTACACGGCACCAGCAGAGATATTGTATGATGAAGTTAAATCACCTATACAAGTTGTAAAAATAGGAATGAACCGAGATATGATTATACCAGAAGATATTATTTCACAACCAGAAATATCTAAAATTGAGATACCAAATTTTTATGCAAATAAGAGAATTATCAGACTATCCATAATTTTTCAAGAGTTAGCAAACACTTATCCCAACAGAAATCCTATATGGAGTTATTATTCAAGAGGTAATGTAATAGTATACTCAAATTCAAAGGAACTACGAGAAGCAGATATGGAAGATATTAGGCAATAGATCTTGACGTTACTCAATCCAAAGAAAAAACCTATCGCCAAAGCCATTAGAGAAAAATTTATTTTGAAAGAATCATTAACCAGATATTGCAAGTTAATTGAACATAAACATCCAGACCATCAATATTCAAAATGTAATGGAGAAAATAATATTGTCCCGGAAGTTCAACTGAAATAAAAGAAGATAAAAGCGACAGCTGGAAGATGGAAGATATAAAACAATAATGGAGATACAGAGCAATAAAAAGAAGACTGAGCAATAATAAAAAGAAGACAAGTTAATGCTAGGAAGTGACATAAAGAAGACAAGTTAATGCTAGAAAATGACATATGGAAGATTAGATACCTTTCTTAATTAATTTATGTAAATTATTTATTAGTAACTATTTACTTTTTGACTTTTTGGCAAAATGCCATTACTAAGTTTTGTCCTTTTGTAGAAATAATTTAGGATCTTTGTAAAGTTTTTTTCTACTTTTATAGATAGGTGTAAAGACTTTTGTAAAGCAAGTAGGTAACGTGTAAAGTTAGATTAGGACAGATGTAAAAATGTAAAACGTTTACGGGTTTTCTTAAAAATATAAATAGAAGAGCATTTGCTCAGATGAAGGCAAACATTCATACGTTGAAGCAAAAAACTCTCTCTTGTCTAGAACAAATAATTTGATAATTCAAAAAAGAACGTATATTTCAATGAAAA
>NW_025880157.1:0-2673 GCF_002878395.1 Capsicum annuum
TAAATGACTGAAGAAGATATACAAATAAACCAAATGACTGAAGAAGATATAAAAGTAATAACAAAAGAAGAATATTTAAATGACGAAGGAACAGATCAAAAAATAATATTTGATAACAATGTATTTGATGAAATAAAAGGAAAAGAGTTAGACTTAAGAGTAGAAAAAGTATTTAAAATACCAACAATAAAAAATATATTTACTAGGAAAAAGGAAGAATATTACATAGTAAGTCAAAAGAACATGTAATAGACTGCATGTATGCAAAAGGTAAAGCTAGTATACCACTAGTAACAAAAAGGTTAATTAATAAAGAAATAAACGATATAAAAAGTAGAGGAGACCCAATAAAATATGTACACCTTGGAGGTACAGAGATACTAATAAAAGCATGTTTTAGAGAAGGAATAGATACACCAATAGAATTATATTTAGCAGATGATAGGATTATAAGACCTATAGAAAAAAGCATAATAACAGCGATTAAAGGAAATTTAATATACCAAAAATTTAAATTTATAATAAGTGCAAATTATTCAGTAGCAATAACAGATAAAAATATAGATACATCATTAGTATTATATTGGAAAATATCAGGAATAAAACTAACCCAGGAAGTAAAATATTTACAGCAAGATGTAAAAATCTATATGTATTAACAACAAAACATAAAATAACGGGAAAAAATAAAATTAATAAATAAAAATAGAAAGTCCTTTTGAACAATTCGTAAAAACAATTGATAATAATGAGTATAGTTACAGAGAGATAGACATAGAAGAAGATTTAGAAATAATAAATGAAAGAATAAGTACAACAAAAAGAATAGCTTATGAAAAACCAGAATCATCAAATTCATCAAAAAGAACAAGTTATGAAACAAGTTCAATAGTTAATTTAAATCAATATTACATAACAGGAACAATAAACGAAAAAGAATATTTAATACTCTTAAATACAGGACAAGAAGAAAATTATATAGCAAAATATCTAGTAAAAAATGAGGAAATAAAATCTGATACTAATATATGCCCAGATCTATCAAGAAGCTTAATAAACACTAAAAATATAGCAGAAAAAATAATAATAATAGGAGTTAGAAAAATGAACATAGAATTTGAAATAAAGGAAGAAATACAAAAAGCAGACATAATATTAGGAATTAAATGGCTAGAACAAGTAAAACCATACAATATAGAACATACACAATTATCTATACCATATAATAGGGAAAGATTATTCCTAAGAAGAGCTCTAACATGATATGAAAATATATGTATTAATGAAGATAGTAGTAGAAGGATATTATAGTAGGTATTATACGCCTATGATAGATACAGGAGAAGAATCTAATTTATGTAGATATAATTGTTTACCAGAAAGTAAATAGGATAAATTAAAAACACCAATAATAGTTAAAGGATTTAATAACGAAGGAAGCTTAATTACTTATAAAGCTAAGAATGTAAAAACACAAGTATGAGATAAAATATTAACAATAGAAGAAATCTATAATTATGAGCTAACATCAAAAGATTTACTCTTAGGAATGCCATTTTTAGATAAATTATACCCACATATAATAACTAGAACAGATTGGTGGTTTACAACACCATATAAACAGAAAGTAAGAGCAAAAAGAGTTATTAATAAAATAAGAAAGAAAACTGATTGGATAAAAGGAAGTGAAAAAAATTACACAAAAATTAGAAAATATAAAAAATACTGAAGATACAATAGAACTGGTCGTATTTTCAATAAATAAAAAGGAAATAACTATATTTTCAATAAATAAGATAGAAATAATTAAGAAAAAATTAGAACAATTATATAGTGAAGATCCATTAAAAGGATGGAAAATACATAAAACCACTATAAAAATTGAATTAATAGATAAAGATAGCATAATAACCCAGAAACCATTAACATATAATTTTGATGATTTAAAAGAATTTAAAATGTATATAGAAGAATTATTAGAAAAACAATATATACAAAAAAGTAATAGTAAACATAATAACCCAGCATTTATAGTAAATAAACATAGTGAACAAAAAGGAGGAAAAAGTAGGATAGTTATTGATTATAGAAATTTAAATGCAAAAACAATGACTTATAATTACCCAATACCAAATAAGATATTAAAAATAAGATAAATACAAGGATATAATTATTTTAATAAATTTGATTGTAAATCAGGATTTTACCATTTAAAGTTAGAAGAAGAATCTAAGGAATTAACCGCATTTACGGTACCACAAGAATTTTATGAATGGAATGTACTACCATTTGGATATAAAAATGCATCAGGTAGATATCAACATTTTATGGATAGTTATTTTAAACAACTACCTAGTTGTATAGTATACATAGATGATATACTATTATATACAAAGACCAAAGAAGAACATTTAAAATTATTAGAACAATTTACAAATATAATAGAAAAATCGGGAATAAGTTTAAGTGAAAAGAAAGCTGAAATTATGAAAAATCAGATAGAATTTTTAGGAATACAAATAGATAAAAGTGGAGTAAAAATGCAACAACATATAGTACAAAAAATAATAAATTCAAAAGAAGAATTAGATACAAAAAAGAAATTACAATCATTTTTAGGATTAGTAAAACCAAGTAAGAGAATATATACCAAAATTAGCAGAAAATCTAAAG
>NW_025880158.1:0-4043 GCF_002878395.1 Capsicum annuum
CTTGAGAGCCATGTAATAAATGTGGAAGGTATCATTTGTGCGCATGTTGGCTGGGGACCAATGTTTGCTTTTGGTGTGGTATATCAGGGCATATGATGAGAGAATGCCCACGAAGGGGCATAAGGGGTATGGCATAACCTACGGGGTCATTTGTTGCATCATCATCATCGATGCCTTATTCAGGAAGGGGTGCACAACCAATGGGTCGTGTTAGAGGTGATAGAGGAGCCACGAGTTCTAGCAGGGCTCAAAATTGTATGTATGCTTTAGCAGATCGACAGAATTTAGAGGCTTCCCCAGATGTGGTTACGGGTACGTTGTCTATCTTTTCATTCGATGTATATGCCTTAATTGATCCCGGTTCTACATTAGCTTATGTTACTCCATTGGTTGCTGGAAAGTTTGAAAGAATACCCAATCTTTTAGTTAAGCCATTTGAAGTGTCCACACCAGTTGGGAATCTATTATAGCTAGAAGGGTTTACTGAAACTGCATAGTAACTATCTATGGTTGTGATATGATGGTTGATCTTATGGAGTTAGAAATGGTAGATTTTAATGTTATAATGGGTATGGACTGGTTGGCGTCTTGTTATGCCACAATTGATTGCTGCACGAAAAAGGTATATTTCCATTTTCCAAATGAATCCGTCCTTGAATGGAAAGGTGAAATTGGCGCGCCAAGAGGTAGATTTATTTCTTATTTTAAGGTAAGAAGAATGATTTCCAAGGGATACATATATCATCTAGTTAGAGTAAGGGATACAGAAGCGGAGCCACCAACTCTTCACACTGTTCCGGTGGTAAATGAATTTTCTGATGTATTTCCTGAAGATCTTCCAGGCTTGCCTCCTGACCGAGAAGTAGAGTTTGGTATTGATTTAATACTAGGCACCCAACCAATCTCCATTCCTCTGTATAGAATGGCCCCAGTAGAATTACGAGAATTGAAAGAGCAATTGAAAGATTTTCTAGAGAAGGGATTCATAAGACCTAGTATGTCCCCCAGGGGAGCACTAGTGTTATTTGTACACAAAAAGAACGGCTTGCTGAGGATGTGTATTGATTATCGGCAATTGAATAAGGTGATTATTAAGAAGAAATATCCTCTCCCGAGAATTGATGATTTATTTGATTAGTTACAGGGCGCCAAGTGCTTTTCTAAGATTGATTTAAGGTCAGGTTACCACCAAGTGAGGGTCAAAGAGAAGGATATACCCAAGACAACTTCTGGAATATGGTATGGTCATTATGGGTCTCTAGTTATATCATTTGGGCTAACAAATGCACCCGCAGCTTTTATGGATTTGATGAATAAGGTGTTTAAGCCATTCCTGGATATATTTGTGATAGTTTTTATAGATGATATTCTAGTTTATTCTAGATCAGAAGAGGACCATGCCAATCACTTACGATAGGCATTGCAGACTCTTCATGATTGTAAGCTTTATGCAAAGTTCTCTAAATGTGAGTTTTGGTTAAAGTCGGTGGCATTTTTGGGTCATATTGTATCTAGTGAAGGTATAAAGGTTGATGCTCAAAAGATAGAAGCTGTGAAAAACTGGCCAAGGCCCACAACACCTACGGAGATTCCTAGTTTTCTCGGGTTGGCCAATTATTATAGAAGGTTTGTTGAAGGCTTTTCTTCCATTTCAGCACCCTTAACCAAGCTAACCCATAAAGCATCCAAATTCCAATGGAATGATGCCTGTGAGAAGAGTTTTCAAGATTTAATAAACAAGTTGATTTCTACACCCGTGTTGGTACTTCCAGAAGGCAACGAAGGGTATACAATGTATTGTGATGCTTCCAGAATTAGTTTAGGATGTGTATTGATGCAGCAGGATAAGGTAATAGCATATGCTTCTAGAAAATTGCAGCCACATGAGAAAAATTATCCTACACACGATCTTGAGCTGGCAGTAGTTATTTTTGCTTTAAAGATATGGCGCCACGACTTATATGAGATTTATGTTGATATATATACTAACCATAAGAGCTTGAAATATATTTTTAATTAGAAGGATCTAAATTTAAGGTAGCGGAGATGGCTTGAACGATTAAAGGACTACAATGTTGATAACTTGTACCATCCAGGGAAAGCAAATGTGGTAGCTGATTCATTAAGTCGTAAGGCTATGATGGCACCTATAGAAAGGCAAGGGATGATTAAAGATCTTCACCAGTTAGCTAGTTTGGGAGTTCGCCTTCTTGAAACTCCGGATAAAGAGCTTATCGTACATAATGTTGTGGAATCTTCATTAGTAGCTGAATTGAAAGAGAAGCAATATGCAAAACCTATTTTATTACAGCTTAAGGAGAAAGTTCAGAGTGGTGCGACCAAGGCATTTGAGCTTACGCGAGAAGGTATTTCATTATTCAAGGTATTTCATTCATCCAGGATCAACCAAAATGTATCAAGATTTGCAAGATATGTATTGGTGGAATGACATGAAGAAGAGCATTGTAAAATTTGTAGCTGAATGTCTAAATTGTCAAAGAGTTAAAGTTGAGCACCAAAAGCCTAGAGGTTATATGCAATGCATTGATCTTCCAAGCTGGAAGTGGCACATGATGGATGATGTGAATATTAATGATGGACTTGAACTTGTTTCGGTTGAATAACTACGCTAACATTCAAGGACAAATGTCCTAAAGGGGGGAAGGATGTAACACCCCATATTCAAGTACGTGTATTGGCGTATTCAAGTACGTGTATTGGTCTTATTTATACGGAATTAATTTTTTATTTTATTTATACCGGAATTTACCCATCGATTGTTCCATGCGAAGGTTATTGAATAAGCTTACCAATGATATAAAGATTTCCAAAAATGGATAGGTGTCCGATATAATCGAGCACGTTCGAAACTATAAAACGGTGGCCGAGATATTTGGGAATAGTAAATGTGCAGGAAAATTTCCTGCACACAAACTACTAAGGCCAGCTGAATTTTTGGGTCAACTACAAACGATCATAACTCCTTTAATATAATGAACTAGGAGAGATGTGAACTATGAAAAGAAATATCTTTGATTCTTCTTTCCAATTCAATTGTTTTCATCCAAATCCAACATCTGAGTAATGAGTTATACTCGTTTTACTTCAGCCTATCAAAATAGATTTTCAGGGTCAACTTTAAAGGACCATAACTCCTTGTACAGGGCGAACTAGGTGGCCTAATTTATATGAAATGAAATCCCTTTGAATTATCCTTCCAACGATACTAATTTCACCCAAATCTGATATCGGAGTAAAGAGTTATGGTCGATCTACTTTAGCTTATCAAAACAGTCCACCAAAGGATAGATTTGACATTATTTAAATTTTAAAGCCATTTTGGTCATTTCCTATTATATTATGGACGGGAATATGTGTATATATACATGTATATGAGTTCAAAAACTCATTTTCATCATCAATCATTGAGAAAGAACAAACCCTAGCCAAATTTGACCTTTAAAGTACTTTTGATTCAACCGTAGAAATTCCAAAGTAATCTGATAACTGTGTTTGTCATCTCGAGATCTTCGAACGGCACCAGTTATTTATGTAAACAGGATTGCATAATCAAGAGGTGAATTCTAAGGTATGAATATTGTTTTACTTTGTTCTTTTCCATATGTATATGTGTGATAGAGGATTATATGTATTGGATGTTATTGAAAGGTGATAGAAATAGGGTTATGGACTATTTTACCTAGTTTGGTTGTTTCGAATTGTGGAAGGTGGATATGGTAATTGAGTTATGGAAGGTGGATATGGTGATATACTATTGAATTGATGATTATTTATGTCTATGGCTCAATTTGGTTTGATGGATTGGTTGGAAGGATAAATGAATCTAAACTTGATATTGGAAGATGTTGTATGAATATGCATGGCATGTGAATGTAATTGGAGTACAAGAGGGTTAAGGTGACACCCTTTATGGTGTAATTAAGGCTTACTTCTTAACCTCTAGTTTAGTGAATTCAAATAATTGAATTGTGACGTTTGGTTACTAATACTAGATTGCTATATATGTTCATTGTAGATAAGTA
>NW_025880159.1:0-1239 GCF_002878395.1 Capsicum annuum
GCCTTCGACTCAATCGGTCCAATCACATCCATTCCCCAAGCCACGAATGGCCATGAAGCGGCTAATGCATGCAACTCAACAGGAGGAGAACGTATCAGATCACCGTGTACCTGACATTGATAATCGTTGGTGGCATATGCTGGGTATTCTCCTGACTGAATGTACCGCTTGATATCCAAGAACCAAGGTTCTCCACCGAGCTCTTCTTTAACCGCATTACAGTAAGCATGCTGATCACGACTCTGTATATGCACTGGATCGATGTAGGTTTTGTCAGGATGTTGGAGCATTGAAGACAAAGTGGCTAAAGCATCAGTAATTTCATTACGAATCCTTGGAATATGCCTAAATTTTACTAACACAAACCGTTGACATAGCTCCTGCAAGCATTGTCGATACGGGATGAGCTTCAAATCTCGCGTCTCCTAATCGCCTTGAATTTGATGGACGGAAAATCCAAATCTCCTAACACCAATAATTCTTGGACTCCCATATCAACAGCTAACCTCAAACCAAGAATGCAGGCTTCATACTCTGCCATATTGGTTCTACAGTAGAATCGAAGTTGTGTTGTTACCGGGAAATGTTGTCCCAATTCAGAGATAAGAACCGCACCTATTCCAACTCCTTTCATATTGACAGCTCCATCAAAAAATAACCTCCAACCTGGATCAGCATCTATAACGAATTCATCGACACATGACACTTCTTCGTCAGGAAAATATGTCTTTAATGGCTCGTACTCTACATCGATGGGGTTGTCAGCAAGATGATATGCCAAGGCTTGGGCTTTCATGGAGGTTCGAGTCACATATACAATGTCGAACTTGGTAAGCAATATTTGCCACTTCGCCAATCGACCCATCGACATGGGCTTCTGAAAGATATACTTCAAAGGATCCATGAGGAGATAAGATAAGTAGTATAGGATGAGATATAATGCTTCAAATTCTGTGCTACCCAAGTTAGGGCACAACACGTCCTTTCAAGAAGAGTATACCTAGACTCATATGCGGTGAAATTCTTGCTAAGATAATAAATAGCCTGCTCCTTTTTGCCTGTGACATCATGTTGACCCAGGACACAACCGAAAGAATTGACCATGACTGATAAATATAAGATCAAAGGCCTACCATGCTCCGGGGGTACCAGTACGGGCGGATTTGACAAATATCTTTTGATTTGATTGAACGCTTCCTGACATTCTTCAGTCTATTTTACCGCAACACTCTTTTTCAG
>NW_025880160.1:0-873 GCF_002878395.1 Capsicum annuum
GCATTGCGCTTGCCCCACGACTGAGATGGCAGGAGGGTCAGGACGTCGCTGCTCGAGCAGGGATCAAACCTAACCACACGTGCCGAACACAACTCACGCGCCGTGCATCCAAATGCTCCGTCGATGCACGCCCAGCACCGGCCCCAACGCCCAGCAATAGATGCCATGCGCTGCTGCCCATGCGGACGTTGCAAGGCTGAAGCAAGTCCCGCTTGACACGATAGCCCGCCCTTGGGGCGAGCAGGGGAGATGAAGGCACGTCGAGGCTCATGTGCGGGCGCCGCCCACGCCGGCCGCCGGCGCTCTCCGCGGATTGGGCTCGGCCGTATGCGTGCAGCGCCTGGAGCTTGCCCCAAGAGTAGCATGCAGGACTCGCCGCACGCACAAAAGCACCGCCTCGTCTGAAATCAAGCGCCAGCAGCCCCGTCGTGGACGACGCCATCGATAACCGACACGAGCGCACAATGAAGTGCGGTCGACGTTGCTACACGGGCACGGACGACTCGCACGGACTAGCCATGCATGCTGCCAGGCGCCCACGCTGCACGCCGACGTGGCCACTGAGCGCCTATGCCAACTAGCGATAGTCGCCTTGAAGTGCCTTCAACACCACTACCCCCCTCATATATGCTTAAAAAAAACCCAAAGGACAGGAGTAGACATGATTTCATCAGAGAATCATCCCAGACATATGCGGACCCGAACTGCACGTTTTGATGTGAGACGGGGCCTATGCACTCACAAAAAGGTCGCGTAATCTGTAAATGATAATTTTTGTTGTGAAAATATTTTTTTTACAAATATCATTTATCAAAATTCAAAAAATTAGCAAAAATAAATCAAAAATAGAAAAAATATTTATAAAAATATGAA
>NW_025880160.1:973-3402 GCF_002878395.1 Capsicum annuum
GACATGATTTCGCCAGAGAATCATACCAGACATATTCGGACCCGAACAGCACGTTTTGATGTGAGACGGGGCCTATGCACTCACAAAAAGGTCGCGTAATCTGTAAATGATAATTTTTGTTGTGAAAATATTTTTTTTACAAATATCATTTATCAAAATTCAAAAAATTAGCAAAAATAAATCAAAAATAGAAAAAATATTTATAAAAATATGAAAAAATTAGGAAAACATTCTCAGCGTATGAACTAACCTTAAACCAACAATCGACTGCATATTTGTACGTATAACGTAATGATATAAAATATTTAAATTTAAGGATATTAAATGAAAATATGAAAAAAAATATAAAAATAACGTAGGGACATTAGGAAAATCGCCCGGAATGCAACAGATAAGTAACAACCCCAAAATATGTATATTAGAATGAAGTAGCCTTAAACCAACAATTGATTGCGTATTTGTACGAATAACGTAACTGTATACAATATTTAAATTTAAGTATATTAAATAAAAATATGAAAAAAAGGCGACGGGACATTACGAAAACCGACACGACATATGAGGTAACATTGAAATATATTTAAAATAAAAAATTAGAGCGGATATGTAGAAAAATGAGTATGCAGCGGTGAGGAAGATGGATGAACGTCAGAAAAATATTAGGATGATCGACGGTAGGTTTACGCTCTTTTGATTTTGCCACGGTGCGTTAGTGCCTTGGTGCCACGGTGCCTTGGTGCCTTGGCGCCATGCTGCCACAGTGCGTTGGTGCCATGGTGCCACGGTGCCTTGGTGCCATAGTGCCACGATGCCTTGGTGCCACGGTGCCTTGGTGCCGCGGCGCCATGCTGCAGTTCCTTGGTGCCATGGTGCCACGATGCCACGGTGCCATGGTGCTATGGTGCCACGGTTCCACGGTGCCATGGTGCCATGGTGCCTTGGTGCCACGGTGCCATGGTGCCATAGTGCCACGGCACCACGGTGCCTTTGTGCCATGGTGCCTTTCTGCGTTAGTGCCACGGTGCCATGGTGCCATGTCTTGGTGCCATGGTGCCACGATGCCACTGTGCCACGGTGCCACGGTGCCATGGTGCCTTGGTGCCATGGCGCCACGATGCCTTGGTGCCACGGTGCCATGGTGCCACCATGGCAGGCCACTATATGTCCGTCGGCGTTCGTCATTGGAGGCGTCTCCAGCATTGCACTCAAAGGTCACAAAAATCTCTAATTGCGACATGCCTCCACGCACTGACGTTGTTCTCGACGCGTCGCAGAGCACTTATGGCGCACTCCGTATAGCGGAAAACCTCTAGTTGCGATGCCGTTGTTTTTCGCGAAAGGCCACTTGAAATCGTATGCTTAACTGTTTGGAATGGGACGCACGCGATGCTTGAAAGAGAAGAGGCTAACTCGGGTGAGGTGAACTCGCAACACTTGGTGGGATTTTTCAAGGACGGTTGCACAAACCTCCTTTGGAGATGGGTGGAAAAATGGTTGGATTGGATGGGGAGGGACAAACAGGAGCAATAAAGGGCTGAATCTCAGTAGATCGTGGCAGCAAGGCCACTCTGCCACTAACAATACCCCGTCGCGTATTTAAGTCGTTTGCAAAGGATTCAACCCGCCGCTCAATGGAAATTGTACTTCAAGGCGGCCACCGCGACCCTTCCGCCGCGGCGGCTTAGCCAACCACACGTGCCCTTGGGGGCCGAGGCCCCTACTGTGGGTCGGCAAGCGGACGGCGGGCGCATGCGTCGCTTCTAGCCCGGATTCTGACTTAGAGGCGTTCAGTCATAATCCAGCACACGGTAGCTTCGCGCCACTGGCTTTTCAACCAAGCGCGATGACCAATTGTGTGAATCAACGATTCCTCTCGTACTAGGTTGAATTAGTATTGCGACACTGTCATCAGTAGGGTAAAACTAACCTACCTCACGACGGTCTAAACCCAGCTCACGTTCCCGATTGGTGGGTGAACAATCCAACACTTGGTGAATTCTGCTTCACTATGATAGGAAGAGCCAACATCGAAGTATCAAAAAGCAACGTCGCTATGAACGGTTGGCTGCCACAAGCCAGTTATCCCTGTGGTAACTTTTCTGACACCTCTAGCTTCGATTTCCTTAGGTCTAAAGGATCATTAGGCCTCGCTTTCATGATTCGTATTCGTACTGGAAATCAGAATCAAATGAGCTTTTACCCTTCTGTTCCACACGAGATTTCTGTTCTCGTTGAGCTCATCTTAGGACACCTGCGTTATCTTTTAACAGATGTGCCACCCCAGCCAAACTCCCCACCTGACAATGTCTTCCGCCCGGATCGGCCCGAAGAGCGAGCCTTGGGTCCAAAAAGAGGGGCAGTGCCCCACTTCCGATTCACGGCATAAGTAAAATAACGTTAAAAGTAGTGGTATTTCACTTTCGCCTTTC
>NW_025880161.1:0-1396 GCF_002878395.1 Capsicum annuum
ATATTTGAACTTTAGTATTTTAAATTGTTTTTCAACATATATCGAACTCGGAATCAAAATGACCCACGAAATTTAAAAAGTGACCAAAATAGGCCACCTATTTAAAAAGTTATCAAAATAGGCTAAACGTAATAATTTATTACGTTTTCTACTTTTTTCTTAACGATCAACTAACAGAGTTGACTTTTACAAAAACGTAAGAATTTCTTACGTTTTACATTTTTTTTGTAAAACGTAAGAAATTCTTACGTTTTACATTTTTTTGTAAAACATAAGAAATTCTTACATTTTACATTTTTTTGTAAAACGTAAGAAATTCTTACGTTTTATAAAAACAAATATAAAATGTAAGAAATTCTTACGTTTAACATGATAACCGAGGAAAAAAATACAATGAATTGTCAAATCAATTAAAAAGGTATTAAAGAAAAGAGTTGTTCAACGTAACAAAAAGTTACGTTCTTAACTTTTTTTATAGCGGTGATCCCCCACCCACAATTTCTTTTTCCACAAATGTCTCGTCACTTCTATTTTTTCCTCTTTTTACATATGATAATTATGAATTTTTTTATTAGTTAAATTTATTTATATTTTACATGTAGTTCAAATAATTTTTTTTTTCTAATAAATTTTTACGTTTTACATAAAAAAAAAAATTTTAAAAAAAGCATCAATTACCTCATTAACTTAACAATTTTCTTATATTTATTCTATATCAAAAAATAATCACTTCTATCCTTAATTATCCGATTTCTCTTTAAAAAAATTATACTTTTGAGTTTTTCTCTAGTCCAAAATAGTGAAATATTGAACTATCGTTGATCAAATATGCTACTATATACAAGAAATATATTTTTTTAGGAGTGTTCCTAAAAAAATATATTTTCTTATATTAATTTAGGAGTATTCCTAAATTAAAGTGTGATTTTTTACTCCATCTATTATAATATGAAAAGTATTTGTGCATGTGAGCCTCCTCAATATCCTAATCGAAACACTAATCGAAAACTACGATGAATCACTATCCGAAAAAATTAATTTCATATTTTTAACACACCAAAAAAAATATAATTCTTGTATATAGTAGCATATTTGATCGTTGATAATTCAACATTTCACTATTTTGGAGTAGAGAAAAACTCAAAAATATAATTTTTTTTAGAGAAAAATCGGATAATTAAGGATAGAAGTGATTATTTTTTTATATAGAATAAATATAAGAAAATTGTTAAGTTAATGAGGTAATCGATACTTCTATTTTTTAAATTTTTTTATGTAAAATGTAAAAATTTATTATATAGAGAAAAAAATAAATTATTTGAACTACATGTAAAATATAAATAAATTTCATTAATCAAAAAATTCATAATTATCATATGTAAAAAGAGGAAAAAGT
>NW_025880161.1:1496-2681 GCF_002878395.1 Capsicum annuum
CACACCAAAAAAATATAATTCTTGTATATAGTAGCATATTTGATCGTTAATAATTCAACATTTCACTATTTTGGAGTAGAGAAAAACTCAAAAATATAATTTTTTTTTAGAGAAAAATCGGATAATTAAGGATAGAAGTGATTATTTTTTTATATAGAATAAATATAAGAAAATTGTTAAGTTAATGAGGTAATCGATACTTCTATTTTTTAAATTTTTTTATGTAAAACGTAAAAATTTATTACATAGAGAAAAAAATAAATTATTTGAACTACATGTAAAATATAAATAAATTTCATTAATCAAAAAATTCATAATTATCATATGTAAAAAGAGGAAAAAGTAGAAGTGATGGGACATTTATGGAAAAAATGAATTGTGGGTGGGGGACCACTACTATAAAAAAGTTAAGAACGTAACTTTTTGTTACGTTAAACAACTCATTTTTTAGTATCTTTTTAATTGATTTAATAATTCACTCCATTTTTTTCCTCGATCATTGTGTAAAATGTAAGAAATTCTTACGTTTTATATTTTTTTTTATAAAACGCAAGAATTTTTTACGTTTTACAGAAAAAATGTAAAACGTAAGAAATTGTAAAAGTCAACTCCGTTAATTGATCGTTAAGAAAAAAATAGAAAACGTAATAAATTATTACGTTTAGCCTATTTTGGTAACTTTTTAAATAGGTGACCTATCTTGGTCACTTTTAAATTTTGTGTCTCATTTTGGTTCTGAGTTCACATATATCTTATCTATTTAATAATTTCCAATAGATGAGTCATATGTTGCAACAATTTAGTCATCTGTTGCAACAAATGTCTATATTTGTTGGATAATTTTCAATAGATGGGTTAGCTATTGCAACAGGTTAGTCATCTGTTGCAACAGATGTCTATATATGTTTGGTCATTTTCAACAAATGTCTTTAACTGTTTGGTCTTTTTCAACAGATTACTCATCAATTGCAACATATTAATTGAAATCGTAATTGAACTTATCAATTCATCTTTAATTTTAGTTAAATCAATGTTGTTATTACTAATAATGTCTTAATTTTAATCATTTCAAATAAAACTGATCAATTAACACTTTACTCAAGACGAATAACACTTAGATGATCATGTAATTACTATGTGATTAATTGAAATCGTAATTAAATTATCAATTCATCTTTAATTTTA
>NW_025880162.1:0-11971 GCF_002878395.1 Capsicum annuum
CCTCATCAATGGATTTTGACCCATTTTCCTTCTTCGTCTATCTTCTACCACCCGCACGCCATGTAGTGGACCTTGGGTTTAAACTTCAAACTTGACTCGAAAGGGTGAACCTCATTTACCCATTTTGAAATGCAAAAGGCGAGAAGTCCATTTGGACTCGAGATATTTTTTGCATGCAAAGAAAAGATAAAGAAATTAGTATACGTTCAAGGCATAAAAGTGACATATTTCAAAGCAAAAGAAAATATCAAGAACCAATTTTTGAATGACAATGATAAACACACTTGCACAAGAATGAGAGTCAACAAATAAAATGCAAAGCAAAGACACCCACTTACATGCCTCATGATTTATGTTCATACAAGAATGAATAAAGATAAAAGGAAGAAGGTAATATTCAATGAATTAATACAAGAAACAAACAACGTAACCTTGCGAAAGTAAAGGGATGAGGAAACTAGGAAAATACTCATGACTTCTAAAATTGAACAAACATAGATACTAATCCATATAACAAAAGAAAATAAAGCTTAACTTTTCAAGCAAGAGAATCCTAAATCTCAATTAAGGCGACATTAGCGAAAATTCATACATCTAAATCACAATCAACATTTTATGGAAAAACGTGTAACGACCTATGGTTTATATTTCTAAGACATCGTTGATTCTCTTTTGACATTATGAATAAAAGAGAGACATGAATCAAGTCTTTACACACACAAAGAGCACATATAACAACCCGGAGTAAGAAAATAAGAATAAAAGTTTAGCATTTCTAAAAGTGAAATATCGTTTCACAATCATACTATGCATGAGTCAAAAATATCCAAATAATTTTATTTAGCCGTAAAAGTTCGAGCTTTCTTATCATTTTGAAAAGACAACATGCGAACAAAGAAGAATAAACATCTTGGATGAAAAATAAAGCCAGCACTTCATAGCTTATATGAGGGTTTTGAAATCCATTAGAATAATTAGTAAGCAAATGACAAATTCTTGACTTAACTAATTACTATTTTTATTAAGGCGCAACAAATAATAATAACTATTCTTCCAACGTAAAATAAACAACTTTACATGCTAAAAAAAACATATCTACCAACAATAAGTTTAAACAAGACATGGGTATTGTTTTTCAAGTAAAGATCTAAACTTTATCCAAAATAATCAAAGAATAAAGTAAAAAAAGAGAAACAATCAATATTATCTATTCTTTTCAACATAAAGGAAATAACTTTACATGCTAAAAACAAATATATCTTCCTACAATAAGTTTAAACAAGACATGGGTATCGTTTTTCAAGTAAAGATCTAAACTTTATTCAAATAATCAAAGAATAAGGTGAAAAGGCAAAACATTCAACATTAACTATTCTTCTAAACATAAAGAAAATAACTTTACATACTAAAAACAAATGTATCCAACAACAATGAGTTTAAAAAAAAGCATAAATACATCTTTTAAGCAGATATTGAAACTTTATCTAAAATAATCAAAGAATAAAGTCAAAAAAGGAACATACAACTATTGCTAGCTCATTTTTATATCATGAACATGAAAATAATTAGAATATCGATACCACAACGTCTTAGGGCCTTCAAGGCCATCAATAACATATAATCCCAACAAATAAAATTATATCTACGAACTACGAAGAAGAAAAAAGAGGAAGAGAAAAATGATAATAAAAACTAAAATAATATAAAAAAAAAAGGTGTGTTTACCTTTTGGGGGGCAGCAAAACGAGACTACGAGCTTCGTTGGAATCAACCACCACCGAAAAATGTCGCCGTCAACTCAAAAATTTTGATTAGCCAATCAACTTTATGAAACAAAAATTTTTACTAAATAAAAATAACTATTTTTGCTCAAAAGGATTTTTTTCCCTTTCTAGCCTTTTTTTTCTTCCTTCTCCCTCCTCTCTCTACCAAAGTAGTGGTAGTATTTATAGGAGAGAATGGGGTATTTTTTTTTCTTTTTCACCAATGTGGGAGAAAAGTATTTATAGGAAAGAATAGAGATTTATTTCTTGTCATCTACCAATGTGGGAGAAAAAGCATTTAGGGGAGTTTTTGGAATGTAAAAATTAAAGATAAGGTGAGGTGGAAGATAATGTGGGGGAAATAGTATAATGTAGTACAATCTTTGAATTTCAAAATTGGAAAAGAACAAAGTTAGGGGGAATAGTACAATTTGAATTTATTTTTTAGTGGAAATTGGGTAAAAGTTATGAGAGTTCTTGAGAATTTTGGGGTTATTTAAAATATAACCCCAATGGAATTTAAAATTTAGCCATATTTATTTATTTTGACCAAATTAAAAATTAATTGACGAATTGCATTGCAATTATGACCAATTTTCAATTATGGTCAAATCTAATAGATTTGCTAAATTAAATTAAAATTTGATAAGAATTAATACCTTTTTTTTAATCCCGAGCTTCTTGATTTAATAAAATGAATGCTTATTTATCCAAATAAATTATTTTTGAGAATAAATTATATTTAAATTAAGATTTTAATCATTTGAATTTATTTTTAAGATAAGCCTGAATTAAATTATATAATTTTGTATAACTGAACACGATAGTTTATAAGCACTACTTAAAATGACAAAATCATGTACGAAAAATATTTTAAGTTTTTTTTATTTGGATGAAATAATTATTTTGATTTATTAAAAACTGAAGAAACTCAGGATTAATCATGGAGGGAAAAAATTAGGTGTCAACAGCTGCCACCTCCCTTTGGGTAGGGTGGATGTAAGTAACCCTGGGCAAAGGAAGGCTGACGTTCCTAATTTTTGTCCAACCATAGATTCGAATCTGAAAGAGGTTGATTTTCTCACGAGTTTCATAGAGTCATGGTCAGACCTCGGCATTAGGTTTCCTACATATCTCAGGTTACATGAGAATTCAGGACACTTGTAGTTCATAGAGCTTGATTTAAAGCACGATTTTCAAAAAATTCACAAGTTATCTCAGTTTTTAGAGTATTTGATAAAACTGAGAAACTGGGGAATAAAGGGATTAAGGGGGAGGTTGAAATGCAGTCGAGTTTTCTACATAAATCCCAGCCTACATATCTCCAAGATTTCAGGGAATCAAACTGCTTGTAGTTCGACACAATCAGTAGAAAAGATAGACTTTTATTTCAGACCATCTTTGGCTCGGAATGAGTGACAAGTTGATCGAGTTGTAGAAAAGAGGCTTGTAACCTCTTAACCATGAATATGGGATCCTTCACATCCATAGTCAAGAACTTACCTGGACATAATTTCCAAAACTCTAAGTGTGTTGCCACCCGAATTTGAAAAAATGAGAAGGTTACCCTTGGCATGAGTTTAAAAATATCCTGAAGGTGAAGCTGAAACCAAAATATCCTAAAATACCCACATGCCTTCTAACAGGGGTGTGGTTGAAGAGTGGTGGTGATCATCCTTTAGCTCGCGTCCAAAGAGTTTGGCGTCCCTCTTTAGACTTCGTCCCGTTTTGCTGCTAAGAAAGAGTTCCACGTTGTGTTGCATCCTATATGAAGTAGTCCGCACCTGTGGTTTGAGATTTTCATCCTCTCGGATGCTCTCAACAATGGTTCAAGCAAAAAGTGTTAATACTAAACATAATTCTTGAAAGAGGTATGTAGTCTTTTACCATATCTCCACATAAGTTGTGGCCTAAAAAGCGAAGTCATCCTTTATTGTACCTATATCACTTGTTGTATGTGGCATGATAACCTCTCCAGTTGTAGCCGATGATCGATTTATAAATTTTTCCTAAATTATCAATCTTTAGATGATCTTGAGCATTATTTGATGTTGGATATGAGGCGACTTATAGATATCCTTTGAATTTCTAGCTTTTAGGTCATCCTGTATATCATCCGACTTTGTATAAGAGATGACTTACAGATATCCCTCCAATTGCTAGCTTTTAGGTGTTCCTGCACATCATCCGACCTTGGATATAATATGACTTATAGATTATCCCTTAAATTGATCGTCTTTGAGTAATCCTACACATAATCGATCTTGGATATGACGCGGCTTATAGAGAACCCTTGGACATATCAATTTGACAATCTTGCATATCCTCCGGTAAGGATTTAGTTGCGACTTATGGATAACCTTTGAACTATCAACTTTTGGGTGATCTTGCACACTATTCGGTTAGGATGTTATTGTGGCTTATGGATGACCTATAGGCTATCAACTCATAAGTAATCTTGCACACTATCCTATTTAAATAATATGACTTATAGATGACCTTCATATTGTCAATTGCTAGGAAATCTTATATATCATTCATCCTTAGATAGCGACCTAAAGGCGTCTCTCCAAATCGTGTGCTCTTAATGTATTCAGATGCTAATTCATGAAAAAATAATGATATCCTCGACGCCAGCATTGTGTCTTACGTGTCAATAGATATATTGAATGCTGATGATATCCTCGATGCCAGCATTATGTCTAGCGTGTTGACAGATTTATTGAATACTGATGATATCCTCGATGCCAGCATTGTGTCTAGCGCATCAACAGATATTGAATACTGATGATATCCTCGACGCTAATATTGTGTCTAGCATGTCGACAGATATATTGGATACTGATGATACCCTCTATGCCAACGTTGTGTCTAGCATATAGATATATATTGAATGTTGATGATATCCTCTACACCAGCGTTGTGTCTAGCACATCAACAAATACTGAATGCTGATGATATCCTCGACGCCAATATTGTGTCTAGCATGTCGACAGATATATTAGATACTGATGATACCCTCTACGCCAGCGTCGACAGATATTGAATGCTGATGATATCTTCTATGCCAGCATTGTGTCTATCGTGTCGTAGATATTGAATGATAATGCTATCCTCGACGCCAGCGTTGTGTCTAGCGCGTCAATAGATATTGAATGCTGGAGCGTCAACAGATATTGATTGCTGATGATATCCTCGACGCCAGCATTGTGTCTAGCACATCAACAAATATGTAATGGCCTCTGTGGCAATAAATGTGATGGCCTTTACGACAATGATATGCAATGGCCATTGTGGCAGTGATAAAATAATTTTACCTGGCTTCATTTGTCAGTGTCCTGCTTTCTACATGTACCTGTACTCAAGGTAGACGATTAGTAGACACAAAGTCGCTTTTACTAGCGACTATTTTTAGGAAACTTCTAAATACGATACGTGTAAAGAAGACAAAGTGCTTTTGTTTGTCGCCTACGATCTTAAGAAATGAGATGGACAAATCAAAAGGTCCTCAATAAATAGGCACTAAACCTATTTTTGGGGCTGCCCTAAAATACTGTTCTTGGGCATTAATGATCTATTGTGGCTCCCAATTTGCTCAGGGGTTTTTGAAAGAGACTATTATTTTGTGTATTGATCCCTGCATCCACAGAAAAATGATTAGTTGAATGAAATTACTCCATGTTGACCTTCTTCGATCCTTGATTTGCTCCTTGCCATCTCTTGGGCATTCCACCATATTGAGACTTCCACCCTGACACTCTATCCCAAATGATGTCTAGGCAAGTACTAAGTAAGTGAGTCGTAAGATTTTTGAAAATAGTCTTAAATTTTGAAAATAATTTTGAAAACTTCTGTAAAATTTTAGAAAATTTCTGCCAGTCATGTCATGTACTAGCTCAATGAACGTCTTCCTCGCAGTTCTGACTATATCCGATGGATGGTTTCCAAAACTCATGATTATTATTAGAGGGTTTCTTCAAGTAGTTCTATCATAGCCAAAAATTGAGTCTACCCAGACTTTGTTACAATTGGTGGTTTCCAAAGCTTTAACCTCTGGTGCTGGGGAATTTGGAATATGTCCCAGCATTTGGTGGAAATTTTGAGGTCTTCCTCAAAATTTCTTCCCCAGTTTAAACTTGTTTGAGATAATACCAATCTGAGTGGATCTAAAGTCTTTGCTGATCTTCATTCTCATTGTTGGATGTCGATCTTCTCTTGTGAATTTTCGATATTCCTTCTCGAAAATTCTGCCCCAGTTTTCATTTCCTAGGGTTATATGACCGAGCTGTTGGGGCACCCACGTATCCCGTTGAAGTAGGAATCAGGTCAAACGTAGTTCAGGCTACGCTAGGGATATACAAAAGAAATTAATAGGTTGACCGAAGCCGACATAGGCCGCCTACGTATCCCTTTTGTTGGGAATTCAGGTCATCACGTAGTTCATACATAAGAGGAAAGGATAAATCATAATAAGGGATTGACCGAAGCTGACATAGGCCACCTACGTATCCCTTTCTTAGGAATTCAGGTCAAACGTAGTTCGTATATAAAGAGAAGGGATTCTAGGCAGTTACACACTAGCAAACAACATTATTATAAAGGTGATTACAAACAAACTAAGAAAACACAAAAACTAGAATGTCATTCAAACATAATATCTCTTTACTGCATCAGAATTGATTGTTTTGATCCACGTTGTGCCATCCATCTCAGAAAAAATCAGAGCTCCTCCAGATAGCACCTTGCGAACTATGTATGGCCCTTGCCAGTTTGGAGCGAACTTGCCCTTGTACTCCTCTTGGTGAGGGAATATTCGTTTGAGAACCAGTTGCCCCACTTCAAATGCTTGAGTTCTTACCTTCTTGTAAAAGGCACAAACCATCCTGTGTTGATACAACTGACCATGGCATACAGTGGTCATTCTATTTTCATAAATTAACATGAATTGTTCATAGCGAGCACGGACCCATTCTTCATTACTCAGTCCAGCCTCCTGAATAATCCTTAGGGAAGGTATTTCGACCTCAGCGGGTATCACAGCTTCATTCCCGTAAACTAGTAAATAGAGAGTTGCTCCTATGGAGGTTTGAACCATTATTCGATAACCTAGCAAGGCGTAAGGTAACATCTCGTGCCATGATCTATCATTTTTGACCATCTTTCTCAAGATCTTCTTGATATATTGTTAGTAGCTTCTACGGCTCCATTCATTTGGGGATGGTACGCTGTTGAGTTATGATGCACAATTCTTAAACTAATCACAAATTTCTTTCATCAAGTGACTATTTAGGTTTGCCCCACTATCAGTAATAATCGATTCCGGCACTCTGAATTTTCAAATCAAGTTATTCCTGACGAAATCTGCAACCACTTTCTTAGTGACGGCTCTGTATGAAGTAGCTTCAACACACTTAGTAAAATAATCGATGGCGACTAAAATAAATCTATGTCCGATAACATGCCGATGGCTCTATTGGTCCGATAACATCCATGACCCAAGCTATGAAAGGCCAAGGAGAATTCATTGCGTGAAGCTCGTATGGAAGCATTCGAATCAGATCTCCGTGTATTTGACATTTTGGACATCTCTGCACAAACTTACTACAATCATTTTCCATAGTCATCCAGAAGTAACCGGTTCTCAGGATATTTCTGGCAAGGACAAACCCATTCATGTAGGGCCTACAAACTCCAGCGTATACCTCATTTATCAACTTATTGGCTTCCGCCGCATCGACGCATCTTAGGAATCCTAAATCAGGAGTCCTCCTAAAAAGAATTTCTCTACTTGGAAAGTAATTCTTTGCCAAATGCCGGATTGTCTTCTTTTGGCTGTTACTAGCCTCTTCAGGATATATTCCAGATTCAAAATACCTCTTAATGTCATAGTACCATGGCCTTCCATCAGTCTCCTCTTCAACGTGTATGCAATACGCGAGTTGCTCCTTTAGGCTTATTTCCAAAGGATCGATGTAACTCTAATCCGGGTGTTGAATCATGGAAGATATTATGGCCAAAGCATCATCAAACTCGTTTTGTGTCCGTGGCATATGTCTGAAATCAACATCCTGGAATCTTCCGCATAATTCTTACACCAACTCCACATAAGGAGTAATCTTGGAGTTTTTTACCGCCCATTTTCCCCGTACCTGGTGAATCAGCAAATCTGAATCTCCGATAGCTAGCAATTCATGAACACCCATATCAAGTGCCAATTTAAGCCCCAGAATGCAAGCTTCATATTCAACCATGTTGTTGGTGCATGGAAAACGTAACTTAGCAGTTACCGGATAATTCTGGCTCGTTTCTGACACCAAAACTGCTCCAATTCCTGAACCTTTAAAGTTGACCGCCCCATCAAAAAATAGCCTCCATCCGCGGTAGATTTCCATGATATCTTCTCCTACGAACAAAACTTCCTCGTCTGGAAAATATGTCCGAAGTGGCTTGTATTCCTCATCAACTGGGTTTTCAGCCAAATAATCTGCTAAGGCTTTCCCCTTGATTGCTTTTTGGGTTACATACACAATGTTAAACTCACTCGGCAACATTTTCCACTTGGCTAGCTTTCCTGTAGGCATAGCCTTCTGGAATATATACTTCAATGGATCCATTTTCGAGATAAGGTAAGTTGTGTAGGACGATAGATAATGCCTCAACTTTTGCGTCGTCCAAGTCAAAGCACAACATGTCCTTTCTATAAGAGTGTAATAGGCTTCATATGGTGTGTACTTTTTACTCAAGTAGTAAATGGCTTTCTCTTTCCTGCCGGTCTCATCATGTTGCCCGAGGACACATCCAAAACCATTTTCTGAGACTGACAGGTAAAGAAATAATGGAATTCCTTCTCTCGGTGGGACCAAAACTGCTGGTGCAGACAAGTATTCCTTGATGCGATTAAAAGCTCTCTGACATTCTTTTGTCCACTAATTCAGTGCATTTTTCTTCAACATCTTGAGAATTGGCTCGCATATGACTGTTGATTGAGCGATGAATCTGCTAATGTAATTCATATGACCCAGGAAACTCATAACTTCTTTCTTGGTCCTCCGTGGTGGCAAGTCTTGAATTGTCTTGATTTTGGATGGGTCTATCTTGATCCCTCTTCTGCTGACTATGAACCCCAGCAGCTTCCCTGATGGCACGCCAAAGGCACACTTAGCAGGATTTAACTTCAAAATGTACCTTCTTAATCTATTGAAGAAATTCTCCAAATGAGTTAGATGATCCGAACTCTCGCGGGATTTGATAATTACATCATCAACGTACACCTCAATCTCCTTATGAATTATATCATGGAAAATCATCGTCATGGCCCTCATATATGTCGCACCTGCATTCTTGAGACCAAATGGAATTACCCTATAATGATAAACACCCCAGGGGGTAATAAAAGCCGTTTTTCCTGCATCTTTCTCATCCATCAGTATCTGATGTAAGCCGGTGAAACAATCAACAAATGACTACATTTCATGTTTCACACAGTTATCGATGAGAATATGGATGTTGGGCAATGGAAAATTATCTTTAGGACTGGCTCTATTCAAGTCTCTATAGTCAACACAAATTCGAATCTTGTCGTCCTTCTTTGGCATAGGGATGATGTTGGCCAACCATGTCGGATATTTTATGACCTCGACAACCTTAGACTGGATTTGTTTTGTCACGTCTTCCTTGATCTTTAGACTTAAATTTAGCTTGAATTTTCTCATTTTTTGCTTGACTGGATCAAACTCAGAATTTATCGGCAATTTATGTGACACAATGTTGGTGCTCAACCCTAGCATATCATCATAAAACCAAGCAAACACGTCGATATACTCCCACAACAAGTGGATGAGATCTTCTCTTTGTGGCGCCGTAAGGTGGACACTGATACTGGTCTCTTTGATTTCATTGTGATCTCCTAAGTTAACTATTTCAGTTTCTTCCAGATTAGGTTTTTCATGATTCTCAAATTCCTCCATATCTTTAACTAATTGTTCCTCATCATCGCCCTTCCAACTATCATCGTCCCCTTCATTTTGTTCGTTCAGGCTTTGACATTACACAACATTGGCAGGTTTTAAGCTACTGTTACTGTAATGGACAAACAAACTGAGTTAGATGACAAGAAAATAACAAAACATATGACTAGGAGCGTTTTAGAACAAATATAGTTTTCCAAATGAATGAAGGCTTTTTCATTGAAATTTGAGAAATAATTACAAAATCATGGCTTGTGACTTGCACAAATACAAGCCCTCACCTTTTTTGAAAGCAGTAAGATACGAAAATAAAGTTTTGAGACATAAAAGGTGGATCGCAGGGCCTCCTCCGAATCATCACCAATTTCAACACTATTTGTAATTGTCCTTTCATCTACCACGACGGGTGACGGGTTATAAGTGGAGTGGAGGTCCAATTTTGCAAATCCTCCCCTGGTGCGATCTGCTTTACCCCGCTGGGCTCTGGGAGATCTTCTGGTATAGCATTGCATCCTTCAAAAAAATCTCCTATCCCATCCCCAAGACCATCATCATCTAACATCTCTCGTATGGGAAATGACTGGAACAGGAGTGGCAAGGGCCTAAATAGACTCTTTTCTGGCTCATCCTCAACCCTATCTCTTCTAGTAGGCTGATACCCTAACCCATGCTTAAAGCTTCTCTCTAGGATCACAATAGGCTCGATAATTCCTTGTAAATTCTTTCCCAAGCCTCGACCAGGTTCAAACCCATTTCTTAACATCATAGTTGCAATTATTTTGTAGACAGAAGGCATTGATATTTTGGGTGTCGAATCTCTTTCCCCAACATTTACCATTTCCACTGTATAGAAATTGCTACCTTTTGGAACATCTTCAATCACCGGCACATAACCATTGGGACGGTCCGGTCGACTTCCTTCTTCTTGGATGAATACTTCATGATCTTTCCAAATGAACTTCAATAATTGATGAAGGGGTGTTGAAATTTCCTTTGCCCCGTGTATCCATGGTCTTCCCAAAAGCAGTTTGTAGCTAGGATGGATATCCATAACATGAAACTTAGTCTTAAACTCAGCAGGCCCCATTTGGATATGCAAATCAATCTCTCCTATGGTATATCTCTGTCCTCCATCGAATGCTCTCACATTTACGTGGCTTTGACGAATTTTCCCCAGATCATAGCCCATTTAGACCAATGTGAAGAGGGGATAAATATTCACACCAGATCCGTTGTCTATTAATACCTGATTAATTGCATAATCTCGACAAATGACGGTGACATGCATGGCTTTGTTGTGCATTTCTCCTTCAAACGGCAACTCTTCATCACTGAATGATATGCAATGGTTCCCCAAAATATTCCCTATCATCGCAGCCAAATTCTCAATGCTCGTTCTTATGGGAATATACGCTTTCTCCAAGTCCTTCGATAGAGCTTGTCGGTGGTGTTGCGAGCTCAATAATAGTGCTAAGACAGAGATTTGGGCAGGCGTTTTCTCCAAGTGTTTGACAATTGAGTAATTCTTTGGTTGTATACGCCTCCAAAATTCCTCATCCTCTCCTTTAGTGATTGGCCTTTTCTGTGAATCTTTCTTGTTGGTTAATTCCTCAGAGATGTAACATCGTTATGATAGCGTCATCCCCTGGGCAGCGGTGGTTTGCACAATAAATTCCTTCTTTAGAGAGAGAGCGTACACTTTAGTCGGTGCAGTCATCACTATAAATAGGGCTTTCTCGCTGATACTTAAGGCAGCCACAACTTTCTCTATCTTTTCTACCTCTTCCGCCCTTTTGCGCTTTTCGGAGTTCACCTGGGTAATGGTCTTGCCAGATGCCCATTTGCCTTCTATTTCAATCATGTTAACTATAGATCCCCCATGGTTGGTCTGTAGATTACAGCTAAAATTTAGAGTAGGTGCCTGGAGCGTGATGACCTTTTGATCAATCAGATCTTGGATTCTGTGTTTCAAGATAAGACAGTCCTCGGTACTATGCCCTGCTGCCCCTGAATGATAGGCCCAATTTTGATCAGGGTGATAAAACCGGGAGCTAGGATTGACAGGCTTTGGCTGTACTGGTTGCAAATGACCAGCATTCCTTAATCTTTCAAACAATTGGGTGCGACTTTTAGGTAGTGGGGTGAAGTTTCGGGGAGGTTTCTTTTCGTGGTTTGGACGCTGGGGTTATATGGGCTTAGGTTTGTAGGAGGGGGTACTTGGTGGTAATTTAAAGGTGTTTG
>NW_025880163.1:0-9446 GCF_002878395.1 Capsicum annuum
TGTTGTAACGAATGGTTCATCCATTGAAAATTATCATATAGGGTCTTTCTAATATAGAAATTTGTCCTAACAGTTGATTCATTATTACAACAGAAATATAATTTGTTTGGGATAATTTAAAATGGGAGAAAGACCTATTTAATTTGCTAGAAGAGATAAGTTATCCTTTATCATTTTGTTGTATCTCCGTAATTATTATTGACCAATTCTGGCTTTCCAGATGGATGTAGAAGAAGCTACTGCTGAAGAGCATCGACAATATGCTACTCTTTTTAAGGAAATACGGAGAACAGAAAGCGCAAAAATCGTACGTAAGCGATAATAAAGATCCACGACAAGCAAAGCCGAATTCCATATCACCGGATGAAGAACAACTTGTCCATACTGAGTAGATCTTTATAGCTTGAGCCTGTCAAAGCAATCCTTGGCAGTATACTTAAATTGTTGTTGATGTATTTATTGAGATCTATACCCATAACAATTTTTTTACATTTCATTTATTCGTTGACTTATTTAAGCTAATTTATGAAGGCTTCAATTTATTTTATTTTGTCTACAAATTTTATTTATTCCTTAGATTTGAACTTATTAATTGAAAAGAATAATCGATTCAAATATTGTAACAAATAATGTATCTGTTGCAACAAACGACACATCAATTGCAAAAATCAAACAGATTTAGACAAATGTTGCAACAGGTAGGTGATCTATTGGAATTTATCAAACAAGTCTTCTCACTGTTGCAACAGATGGACTTAGATAAAAACATCGAGATAATGTAACAGATGACTAACCTATTGCAACAGATAAACTATATGTCAGAACAGGTAGAATAACTATTACAATGGATGGAGAATCTGTTGCATTATAAAAATTCAAATTTCGTTGGACATAAAAAATTGCCACTACATGTAAAATGGTTAAAGTGAATTGAATTGAAATAAAAAAGGCGCAACCCATCGACGGTGTTCAGTTCGAACACCTAAAAAAAAAATAGACATCAAGTAGACAGTGTTCATTTTAAACACGTAAAATAAAATAGGCATCCAATGTGTCAGTCTGGCACATTTCACTGACTTGCCGTCACTTGGCCCCCAACGGTCCTTTTTCCCCCCATTGTCTTATATATTCATCTTCCTCTTAAAATTTAACCCCAAATTCCCAAATCGTCTTCTTCATCGTCATCTTCTTTTATCTATTCAAATTCTTTAAATTATTTCTTTTATTTTTTCCAACTGAGCTTGACAATGTCGAGCGCATCTTCCACTGTTTTTTGTGATAAAGATTTTTGATATTGTAAGTGCGGTCATGAAGCTCTGTTAAAGACTTCTTGGACTCAATAAAATACAGGTCGTAGGTTTTTTACTTGTAAGATTTCAAAGGTAATACTTTTTTATTTAATTAGTTGATTAATTATTGACTTGTAATTGTTTTGTAATTTGTGTTCTCTTTTTTATAGAAATTTGGTGGATGCGATTACTTTGATTGGTATGGAGAACGACAACCTTTACAAGCAAATCGTGTAATCTTGGGTTTGTTGAACAAAGTCAAGGCTTCTGAAGAGAAACAAAATCAAGCAAGAAGATACTACATTGTTGCCGTTATTGCTACTGGTTTGGTGTTGTTGGGCACATGAATATTCAAGCCTAATTGGTGAAAATTTCATGGTGGTGCGTGTATTTGCTACTGGTTTGGTGTTGTCGAGCACATGGATATTCAAGCGTAACTGTTGTAAAATATCAAAAAGATCTAGGAATATGTTGTAAAATTGAGGTCATCTGTTGGAAATTATCAAACATGTCTTTCCATTGTTGTAACAGATTAGACTTAGATTATTAAATTATTCATAGAAATAACATTGGCGTAATGCAATAGATGACCAACCTATTGCAACAGATAAACTATCTGCCAGAACGGATTAAATATATTTTACAACAGATTGACAATCTAATCTATTGCATTATAAAAAGCTCAACTTTCAACAGAAAAAAATTATTGCCACTACATGTACATGTAATAAAGTAAAGGGTGACTTGAAATTAAAAATTTATATTTCACAGGATCTTTTATATACACAGGCTTCAAGCGTCCAGTTCTCCAGTTAGTACCCCATAAGCCCAGACCTCTTACAGGTTTGCCACAACGTTGTCGCACAGAAAAGTCGTTGGCTCGGTCATTTTTATGCCGGTCAGCAAACATTCGATATGTGCAAGAGCGTGCGAGCCGCTCGCTTTAGCGGCATCATCTTTTGAAAGTATTATTCCCTTTTTTTGACCTTTAAAATCCCATGATTTCTTCATCAACACTTCCTTTGGCAAATGATTCATCAGTTTACTCTCCCTCAACAAGATGGGCAACAACACCATCAGTGGCTCCACAAGGAGAAAAAGATCAAAATCATCGATGAGAGGTACGCTGGAGTCATAAACATTGATCTTTTCCTTCTCAAGTAGTATCTCAACAGCCCGATAATGCATGTCGTTCACGCTAATGACTGCAAGAATCCTTTTTGCCTCGGTCCAGCTCTTGGCGTGTGGATTTGGCCTGTCCCCGCTAACATATTTTATCATTTCTTCTTCATCCAAGACCAACGTAGGAACTAGGAAATCAGTCCCACTCCAAGGTCTAACATCTCCCCATTGAGTTGATCGTACCTATCCTTGAGCTTCTTGCAAAAGTTGAGGTCCATTATTCTATCGGCAGCGTCATAAGCTTCCCGGTACGTTAATTACCTTTTCCTCATGAGGCAGAGAATTATGTCAACATGCTGCGAGATAAGAAGTCAATTTTTAAATAGGTTACTAATAGTAAAGATGAAATGGATGGTTCATCTATTGCATAGGGTCCATCCAACGCAACTTATGCAATAGATGGATAAGAAGTTGCAATAGAACTACTACCAGTTGTACCAGTATACCCAGCTGTTGCAATAGATGTCAAATCTGTTGCGTAGCTTCTTCTTCATGGGGTAGATTAGAAGGGCTAGGTTAGGAAAAGTAAACTTGTCATGTCCTCATATGGTATACGTATATCAGTCATAGTCTGAAAGTCCTGGAGGGAAAAGGGAGGCCTGCGGTAATCTGGTGTGCCTGGCTTAGCATTCTTGGCCTGTCAAAGATCCCTCTTCTCTTCAGCGCCAAGTTCTGCATATATGTCCACCCTCTCCCCCTAAACTTCAACAGCTTTTGGAGAGGGAGGAATTGCAATTTCTTTTGATTCCCGACTGGAGAATACGTCTCTAATTTCTCTTTTTTTTCTCCTAACCAACACTATAGGAATGTGTGGCTCCCTCACTTTCTTGGATGGTATGACACACCTCTTGAATTTGAATTCCTCGATAGCTTTAGAGATAGCCTCTACTTTTTCAAAGAGTTTATCCTGTCTATCCTTGCACTCTTCGCATTTGCAACGAGAATACGAGGGTGAAGAGGGGTGAGACAGACCTGTGTAAGGTCGAAAAGGGGTGTTTTCAAACATATTTATTCTTTATTGAGCATCAACATGCTCATTATCACGAGTGGTAGCAGCATCAGCATGCTTGCCACCAATACCAACAACTCCACCAAAAGTTGCACCTGGATCTGCTTTAGTAAAAGGTTAGTCATGAAAAGCCTCGACATTAGGCTGACCTTGCCTAACCGCTCTTCTTATGGCTGTTGCTCCAACCAATTCCTTTTATATTAACTCCACCATTGGGTCTACTATAGTATCAACATAACCTAGAGTAATATAAGAAGTCATCACCGACTCCTCCTCAGTAGGCACGATCCATGGATGCACAACCTATAAAAATGAAAAAAAAAAGATAGATGCATTTAAATCATATAATATAATAATTTAAAAAAAAGATGTTGGGCTACATTTAAAAAAAACATCTGTTGCATAGTTTGCAGTATATGGTTAAAATCCATTTTAGTCTGGTTCAGAGAAACAGAGCAACACATGGATAATCTGATGCAAAATATCAACCATCTGTTGCAACAGTTGCACAAGACGGGTAATCTGTTATGTAACAGATGATCTGTACGTCGCAACAGATGATTTGTACACCGCAACAGATGACCAATATGTTATAAGATTACACATTTGTTGCATAATTTGCAGTAGATGGTTAATCTTTTAGGAGTCGGGTTCAGAGAACCAAAGCAACAGATGGGTAATCTGATGCAAGATATACCATGTCGCAATAGATGTCCCATCTAGTGCATCAGATATAACATTTGTTGCACCAAATATAACATCTATTCAATATCTTTCTTATCTTTGAGTAGAATTATTTTACTAGAAGAAGACGTATTGCATCATCCGGAGGGTTAAGGAGATCAGCCTCCTTAATATTGGTGTTGCTCTTTGCAGCCAACCACCTAAACATCCTTGGATGAGAAACCCTCATCCGGGTAATCCATTAACTGCTTTTGGAGCGGACAAATGGCTTCAAATGCCCAAGCCTAAAAAATGTAAACAGGAAGCAAGCCAAAAAAAAGTCATAATAACTATATTCAATATAAATTAATGGATGAGTAAAATTAGTGATTAATTTTACCATGGAAGCCCAAGAAAAGTCGTATAATGTGGTCGTCCCTGAGGATAGCTTTGTCAGTAAATATTGGACAGTCAAGTAGAAGCTGTCATATCCCCAGGAATAATTGTTAAATTTATCAAAATCCTCAGCAGGCGCCAACAAATCATCTTCTATGACCTTGTTGATGTCTCTTGCCAATATAAGCAAATGGGCAAACCAAACTAAACACAATTTCTCCTTGTACTACTCTGGTATGGTTTTATCCTCGAGATCTGTCAACAAATCCGATACTTTATAGCCACGTCGAGCAATGTCAAATAGCCCATCTATTTTTTTCTTACATTTTCTTGCCTTATATCTTTTGCGGGTTAGTGGTCCTTCTGGACGATGGCATCTCAAGCCCGTCACTATGACAAACTCTTGCAAGCCAAAACAAATGGGCATGCCATAGTAGTTAATCTAGATTTCATCCATATTCTTTTAGCCCCCCTCTTCTGGATCTTTATCATCCTCCATGTACTTGATCCTGCGATTGAGAAGACCGTACACCATCGTCATAGGGAAACGGATACAGGCAGAGGGGTCCTTAGGCAGCTCAAGAAAGTGTCCAAAGCATCTCTTCTTAAAAAGTCCGCCTATATTTTCGTGCTTCATAATTTTCATAAAATGTTCAAAAAATTTCCCCATCAAACATTTAAGTACAATTTGACCGGTTAGCTGTTTTCCTTCTGGGTCATTTATCGGCATCACAACTTGAAACCTATCAATGCTAAAAGTTTTGACAGGATCATGCTGGGATGTCGATATTAATTCACACCCCATCGGTGATCCATTATCATCATATTGATGATCATCCACTTTCTCTTTCTCACTCTCAAATTCCTCCTCTTTCTAACTTTCATTTTCTTCATCACCATCTACGGACCCTTGTCCGCCTCCCTCAATATTGTTTTCACATCTCTCCTCAGCTTTACTTTTCCCTGACTAAGATTGTTCAGGAAGCTCCTCCGAATCCCTCAATACTGTAGCCTCTTTTTTAATGGTCAGACGTTGATCCACTTTCACTTTCTTTTCTTTTGGAAGACATATTTTACTTACAGACAAAGAAAAATAAAAATTACATTACAATTGATGTATGCATAGATTCTAAAAAATACATTACAAATACCACGAATACCGACACACCAATATCCACCACCATAAATACCACCAACCAATGCCAATAAACAAACAAACACCACGAATACCGATATCACCGACAGCCACCACGAACACAACCAACCAATGCCACCACCAGTGCCACCACGATGACCACAAATACCACCACCACCACAAACACCATCCAGCAATACCACGATAGTCAATGGAACACTGCGATGGAAACTAGAGATTTCTCGAGTTCTTTCTACAATTTCACCATCAAAACTCAAAATTGAAAACCCATTCTCGAAGATAATACAACTAAAAGTTTTATTTTTCATCATTAACTTAAAAACTCTTATTTTTAGAAAAATAAACAAATATAGAGCTCTTCTCAAACTCTATTTCCTATGAAGACAAAGAAAACGACTGATACAAGTAAGAATGAAGTAGAAAATAACACCTATGTGGCCAAAAATAAGAAGAAAGCGATCTGATATGGAGGGTTGAGCAAATTTATTGAGTAGTTATTGTTTGTACTGTATTGTTAAGTGAGAATAAGAGAGAAAGAGCGAGACCTCGAGATTTGAAATGATAAAACGTTTTGTATGGGTTGATTTGAATTTTGGAAAAGAATGACAAGTAGTTTTGAAAATGTTAATTTGGTCTGAATTGATCTTAATTATTTTTAAAATCATAAAATATATGTGTAATTTTTAATCCTCTCATCATGCAATGGCCAAAAGGGTAATTCAATTGAAATTGTATAAAAATAATTGAAGTTGTAGTTGATCGAGTACTTTAGTTAATCAATTTAGGTATTATTAGTCTAATATATAAACTCAGTTGAAATTTAAAAAAACAAATGTTCAACATGTTGCATCAGATTTCTCATCTGTTGTAAATTATCAATCAAATTAGGTAACAACATATTATGAATCTGTTGTAAATTATCAAACAGATTAAGTCATTTGTTGCAACAGATTATCCATCTGTTGTAAATTATCAAATGAATTATCATATGTCGCAACAGATTACTCATATGTTGTAAATTATCAAATAGGCACTGCCATCTGTTGTGGCTTACCCTATGAGAACTCACCCCTAGTCCTAGATTAATCAATAGTTTACCCTATTAGAACTCACCCCTAGTCCATATTATTAAATCAAGGTATTAGTACCCTAGTTCTAGATTAATCAATTAAGTTATTAGTCCAACATATGAGGTAGTAAGAATCGATTTGGCTTAGAGTTATCGATCGATGACTCTGGTCGGGAGGAACACAGTACCATCTCATCATGCAATTGCCAAAACACTCAATTAAAGTTGTAGTTGACCCTATGAGAACTCATATTCGATTAAGGTACTAGTCTAACATATGAACTCAATTGAATTATATAAAAGCAAATGTTCAACCTGTTGCAACAGATGTATTTTCTGTTAGATCAAATCAAACGGATTATGTTATCTGTTACAACATATTATGCATTTGTTGTAAACAATCAAACGGATTACGTTATTTGTTATGATAGATCACGAATCTGTTGTAAACTATCAAACAGATTAAGTCATCTGTTATGACAGATTACCCATCTTTTGTAAATTATCAAATGGATTAAGTCATATGTTGCAATAGATTACCCATCTGTTGTAAATTATCAAATAGCCGTTGTCATCTATTATAGTTAACATCATGAGAACTCACCCCTAGTCCTAGATTAATCAATTAAGGTATTAATTGAATATATGAGGTAGTAAGAATCAGTTCGACTCAAAGTGATCGATCTACGACTCTTTTCAGGAGGAACGCAGTACCGTCTCATCATGCAATTGCCCAAAGACTTAATTGAAGTTGTAGTTGACCCTATGAGAACTCACCCCTAGTCCCAGATTATTCAATTAAGATATTAGTACCCTAGTCCTAGATTAATCAATTAAGGTATTAGTCTAACATATGAGGTAGTAAGAATCAGTTTGGCTCAGAGAGATCGATCGACGACTCTGGTCGGGAGGAACGCAATACCATCTCATCATGCAATTGCCAAAATACTAAATTAAAGTTGTATTTGACCCTATGCGAACTCACATTCAATTAAGGTATTAGTCTAATATATGAACTCAATTGAAATTATATATAAACAAATGTTTAACCTGTTGCAACAGATGTCTTTTCTATTGGATCAAATCAAACAGATTAGGTAATCTGTTGCAACATATTATGCATCTATTGTAAACTATCAAACAGATTTCGTCATTTGGTGCGACAGATCACAAATCTATTGTAAACTATCAAACAGGTTAAGTCACCTGTTGCACTTAAATGTTTTTATATCATTTTTTTATAAAGCAATTTATCTATTTTCTGTCAGAGATAAAATAGTTAAAATACGAAGGTGGTAAAAAATATTACTCAGTACTACTTGAATAACTCAAAAATCTCCTGAGTGAGTAGTCTTATCTGGTCTTTTCAATGTCACCGTCTCCTCGTGCACCTCAAAAGTTATTAATGACTATTTAAAACCCCTCATATCTATAACTCTCTCTCCTTCAGCCATAAAGTAGTCTAGACTCAACTTATCACTCTTCTTTATTCTTTATTCTCAATTATCTTTGTTGTTTCCTTTTTTTCTCTTTTTCCTTTTTTCTTTCGGATAAGGATCCTTTAGGATCTCAACCAATCAATATCTTTTCTCGACTGAACTGGATGTTCTGATCTGTTTGCTTTTTTGACATTGCAGGTATGGTTCACTGTTGCTCTTTTCATCTCGTCATCTTCTTTGTATGTCATTTAAATTAGATGTTTACATCAATTGCTATTAATAACTTATCCATTACCACTTTTCTATTTATTGAGAAAATTGAAGAAAAGGTGACTTTTAAGTCTTGAATGAATGACCCGGTGTTTTTATTAAAATATGTAAAAAGTCATCTGTTGGGAGAACTTAAAAAGCTTTGTTGTCAGTATAGTTTTTTTATGTCTTTTGTTTGGTACTTTGGTGGTGCTGTTGTTGAGGGTGGTGGTTATGTTGGAACATGTGATGTTTGTGTTGTGGATGGTGTTGGAATATATGGCGTTGTTTTATTTATTTCTTTGTTGTTGATGCTGTTGTTGGCGGTGTTGCAACAGTTTCCTCAACTGTTGACACTGATGAATCAGTTGTTGGAATAGTCAGAGCAACTATTTGAAAAAATCAAACAAGTAGCAAGGCTGGTTTGATTTATTCCAATAAATGACCCATCTGTTGCAACATGTCATCCATCCTTTGAAACGATGCCTCATCAGTTGAACAGATGGATAATCTGTTGCATCATATTGGTCATCTGTTGATTCACTCAATTTTGTGTTACCCTTTTGTAATATTCTTATTGTTCTTCTCTTGTTTGATATCAAATATATTTCTTTTATTTGCAGTGAAATTGGATTCACTTTTGCCCGGCCAGCATTAAAGGCTAGAGTAAAGATGGGTTCGGAGGAATAAGCTACTTGCAGATGGAACCACTTCATATGTGGGAGGTATGTATTACTGATCAACCTATCATGAAAACACACATCCAGTACAATGATTTTGTGAATGTTTGTTCTTTACCTATTAGGCATTAATACTTCAAACATGATATGACATTTTACAGTTAAGATTGTTAGGTTCGAATTGGTAAGGTTAAGGGACCAAGACGGTGGTGTCGATACCCCGTCACAATTTAATGATGGTTTATGCTTATGTTTTTGTGTCAAGTATGGGGAAGGGTTCAAGTTTTTGGCAGCAGTGTAAATATCCAATAGTG
>NW_025880164.1:0-577 GCF_002878395.1 Capsicum annuum
GCCGATATGTTCCACCAAGCGACCGTGGTCGAACCACGGGATTGAGGAATGCCTAACACCTTCCCCTCGGTCAACAGAATTCCTTAGCTGGAATCTCTGTTCGCAAACCAGTTTAAAGAGTCAAATGATTTAAAAAGAATTTTCCAATGGTGACTTGGCACACCAAATTATGCCAAGTGGCGACTCTGATTTCAAATGTAAAAACAATCCTTTTTTGAAACAAATTTTTCATTTTTGTCACCTTAATAATAAAACCCTTTCGAACTTAAAAATTAATATTTATTTAAGAACGAAAAAGAGGTGTGACCTCTGGCGACTCTGTTGGGGATAATGACAAGTTTTCAGAATTCAAACTATTTTTGGAGTCGTATCGGCTTTGTTTGGCATTACGAGTGTATAAGCTTGTTTGTGATTTTGTTTGTGTTATTGTTTTCACTTTTGTGCGTTTTTCGTGCTCTTTATTTATAGTATTTATTCTATGTGTTACCGCTTTTATATCTATCATCATGTGTCTACCCCCAGGCCTTCTTTCTGCAACAAGTCCGTAGTACACGTGTTGTACACGACCTCTAGTTGC
>NW_025880164.1:677-2616 GCF_002878395.1 Capsicum annuum
ATTACGAGTGTATAAGCTTGTTTGTGATTTTGTTTGTGTTATTGTTTTCACTTTTGTGCGTTTTTCGTGCTCTTTATTTATAGTATTTATTCTATGTGTTACCGCTTTTATATCTATCATCATGTGTCTACCCCCAGGCCTTCTTTCTGCAACAAGTCCGTAGTACACGTGTTGTACACGACCTCTAGTTGAGTCACCCTTATTTTAGGGGGGGAGCCGTCAGTGTTATGGAGTAGGTGGAAAGCAAAGCAGCCACTACCGACAATACGCTCCCCCGAATAGCCTTGTTAGTGAACCACAACGTAGGTCAACCTTTAGGTCATGCTTATGTGCATCATACTGAGACCTAGCGGGACCCACATGGCCCTTTGTAGGAGACTCACCTCTAAAGCATCTCTACGTGCTAAATGTTGCATCTTTAAGGGTAACGTGGTCATTTGACGGACTAATTTGAAAAAAAAATTGTTAGGAGTAAGGTGCGTAGGCAAAAACGAAAAAGAAAAAAAGAAGAGAAAAAAAAATATAGAAAAAAAAAGTGAGTCGAAAAGAATGAATCAAAAGGAGTGTCGTAGTTTATTTTAGAGTTCTTTATGGCTTTTGTTCTTCATGATCCAAAAACTCAAAAAGATTTTTTTTATGTTTTGCATTTATCTTCTCAAAGTACCGTAAGTTCAACAAAAAAAATGAAAAAAAAGAGGGTTTTGTTTGCCTTTTCTACTTATTTGTCAAAAACAAAATACCAAAAAGATTTTTTTCATAATTGGTGGTGTCAGTCTTAGTTGAAATGTCTAGTTGAAAATCCAAAAAGTTTTTATTCGTTTGTTTTTGGTTGTGTCTCTTAAGTTTGGGTCAATTTAGTAGTTAATCATTAATTGTCCAATCTGGATGAACTACGCATACCTGATTCCCTTCCCTCGGGTTGGGATACGTAGGCAACCCTCGGGGGGGTCCGGTAATTTGTGTTGGCCTTTGTCTTATTATTAGCCTAGGTCACTCGCCCCGTAATCTAGATTTGTTAGCCAAGTAGACTGATCTCGCTCAGTACTTCTGTTCGGCAAATTGGAGTCATGAATGTGGTCTGGCCCATCGACATATGCTTGCGTCAAAAATCCCAAGGGTTGGGAATCTTCTACTCCTGTCGAATTGTTGAGATAACGTCTTATGTGTTATTATAGGATGGATTTGTCCACCAAGTCTAGAGTTCTGATGGTTTTCAAGGGGCCCAAAAAGTTAATCAAGTGGTGGGAAATGTTTAACTATATTGATTAGCAGAAACTGATTAAAATATTAGGTGATCTTACGGAACTTCTGCATGTTACCCCTCGTCCAGATTTAATAGAGGCTTTGTTGACCTTTTGGGATCCAAGTAGTTTGGTGTTCAGGTTTGGGAATATGAAATGACTCCTACTTTGGCAGAAATATCTGGTTTGTTGCATTTGCCCTATATCGAGAAGGATATGATCCGAGCACGAAATCATACTGGCGTGAGATTTTTATAGTCTTGTGGTTTAAAAAGTAAGGGTATGCGTTTGGGTTGTTTAAGTGATTCGTGGGTTTCCTTAGATTTTTTGTTCGCTAGATTTGGGCCCTCAGAAGGTTTTGATTGCTTTTGGGATGAATTTCATATGACTAAGGAGAGGTGGGAGAAAAAGCGTCTTGAAGTCTTCACCCTCGCTTTTTTTAGTGTTTCCACTAGAAGAAAGACATATTAATACCCGTTTGCAATCTGTGGTGATGGCCCTATTTCATAAGGATCAAAACGACAAGGGCATTAATCAAAAGGGCAGGTTCACTCTCATACCCATGATCTTAATAGAAATATATAAGGCTTTAACCGAAGTGAAGGGAGGAATGAGATTTTTTTAGGGCAGTAACCTGATATTGCAGTTATGGATGATGGAGCATTTGCATGCGCCTTCTTTAGTTAGACCAGACGTGG
>NW_025880165.1:0-1019 GCF_002878395.1 Capsicum annuum
TTGAGAGGAAAAAGGGAAAAAAGTAAGGGTTGAAAAAATTAAAAATAAAAAAAGAAAATAAAAAATAAAAATCAAAGTAAAATTAAAAAGAGAAAAAAAATAAAAGTTAAAAGATATAAATATGGAGTCGTTATCTATTATAAGGATTATTTATGTAATTTACTCCATTGATTAGCAATAATTTTGTTCAAAAAAATATTAGTTAATAGGTAAAGACTATTTTAAAGAAGTTGTTTTATTTGGGGCTAAAATTTGAAAGTCACACTGATTTGGGTCTAATTTTAAGATTCACCCAACATCTTTTAGATTTATTTGTTTTTTGTTCTTTTATCTATGACCAGACTTTTGTTTTGAATTGCTTTTTATTTTTGATTATCAATAAAATGGTCTGAAAGGATTTGCTACACTTGAATTAAGGATCTTCCCAAAATAACCTCTCTACTTTCCTAAGTTAGAGGAGAAAATTGAAGGAAAGATGTATTTTAAGTCTTGAATGAAGGATTGATGACATTGACCAACAGATAGGGTCAAACATCATTAGGAAACTTGATTAAGTTAATTGTGGACTTGATTAATATTTTAAAAACTTTCTAATCTTTTCAAAAATACAAATAAACCCAACCCATACCTCTCTTCAATCCAAATCAACCACTCTCTCTCTCCAGCTTCTCTCAACTCTCTTCCAACCAACAGTTCTGTAAAATGTCTTCCTTCAACCCCCGACGACTTCTACCTCCGATGACAAATAGTTGGGCTTCGAGTTCCCCTTTTTTCTCCCTTCAACCCCCGGCGACTTCTACCTCCGGCGATAAATAGTTGGGCTTCGAGTTCCTTTTCGACTTCAACCTTCAATCGACGTGACAACCTTGCTCTCCAGCCACAACAGCTTCGAATTCTTCATCATTCCTTTTCTTCTTTCACAGGTAAAAATTTATGGCCTTTTTAGTTTTGAATAAAACGAGGAACTTGAGCCAACTTCTCTTATAGTATTGGTTAACAATTTTAATATTTGTTGCACT
>NW_025880165.1:1119-25741 GCF_002878395.1 Capsicum annuum
GTTGGGCTTCGAGTTCCTTTTCGACTTCAACCTTCAATCGACGTGACAACCTTGCTCTCCAGCCACAACAGCTTCGAATTCTTCATCATTCCTTTTCTTCTTTCACAGGTAAAAATTTATGGCCTTTTTAGTTTTGAATAAAACGAGGAACTTGAGCCAACTTCTCTTATAGTATTCATTAACAATTTTAATATTTGTTGCACTAATTTGAAATGGGGTCTGAAATAGCCTTTTTATTATTTGTGTTTATAAAAACAAAACGACAATTTGATTTGATTTGTTCTGTTTTTGTTCTTGGTAAAAATGGTGAAATTGCTATTTTAAGTTAAACAAAATCCTGCTACTGTTTTTTGTTTCTTCAGACAGATTACCCATCTGGTGCAACATATTAACCATCTGATGCAACAAATTTATTAGATGATGCAACAGATCAACCATCTGATGCACCAGAGAAACCATTAGATTATAATTCTGATGCAACAACTTTACCATATGTTGCAACAGATTAAGCATCGGATAAAAAAATATGATGCAACTAATTAACCATCTGGTGCAATGAAAAAACCATCAGATTAATGATCTGATGCAACAGATGAACCTCTTGTTGGAAAAAATCCCATCGACTCTTCCTACAGGAAATGTCCAAGACTTATTTTTTCCAACTGATCATTCATCTGCCGCGATAGACGACCTTATGTTGGAATAAATCTAAACAATATTGACCGTTGATAACTTTTCTAACAAATCTCTATGTGTTGCAATAGATGTGTGACCTGTTGCACAAACCATTCATCTTTCTCAACAGTTGAGTGATATATTTTGTATTGTCGCAACAAATAACTCAGTCGCTGCTGTAGGTTAGTTAACTGCTCTGATAGATCACTCATATATTGCAACAGATGTGTGATCTGTTGTATAAATCATTCATATTTCTCAACAGATGAGTGATATATTTTGTATTATCACAATAGATTATTTAACTATTCCAACAGATCACTCATATATAGCAACAGATGATGTCACAACAATTGTGTGATCTTTTGAACAGACCATTCATCTGTCTTAAAAGATGGGTGATATGTTTTGTATTATTGCAACAGATCACTCATCCACTGCAATAGTTTGGTTATATGCTGCAACAGATATACTACCTGGCGCAACGGATAGGTGATCTGTTGCAACTGTTACTTTACTATTTTGCTTATTTGATTTACTGTTATCCCTTTTTAACAATGCATTAATCAACAATAATATATTATTTTATGTTCCTGCTAATTTGAGATAATATGGTTTCGAAAAAAAACAGAAACTGAATCAAGTCCAAGTAAAGGAACAAGTGAAGCAACTAGGCTACATCCACCACTCTATGAGCTTACTTTACAAACGTTATCTCAATCGGAAGCAGAATATGATGAACACGGGGAGGAGGAATATTTCAAAAGAGATAATGCAGATGTTAATAACCCTTCCACCGAAGAGCTGGTCAAAGCCTTCAGTATTGATCGTTATCCTGTGAGAATGCAGTGCGATGGTGCCACAGATTTAACGAGTGATTTTATGGTTAAGTCAGCCATGAGAAAATCTTTCGACGCCTTCAAAAAAATACTTCGAGAACAAAAATTGGATGCTTATTTCAGGGATAGCTGTTTTGAGAAATATCTTGATTTGCCGGAGGACAACAATGCTCATTTCCAAATAAAAATAGTATATGAACTTCTCAAGCGTAGGTTTATGTATGAAAATAAAGATAAGATGGATGAGGTGTGGATAAATTATTGTGGCATGCCTATTTGTTTTGGTTGGAAGGAGTTTGCCATAGTTACTGGACTAAAATGTTATCCTCCTTCTCAAGTTATACCTATTCTAACCCAAAAAAAGCACCCCGCACACCCAAAAAAGACAAAGACAAGTCGTGTGATCGTGATGACCTAGTGTCCATTGTTGGTCCAAGCTTCAAAAATAAAAATTTAATAGAAGCGTTGAAAGGTAAAGGACTTTCAAAGAATGACAAGCAGTCATTGTGTTTGGTTTGGTTTATACATAATATTCTTTGGGTGAGAGACGTTAACAACAACATAAGCCTCGGCTTAATAAAGCTCTCCGAGGATCTTAATGCGTTTAACAGCTATCCTTGAGGGTATGAAAGCTTCAAAATAACTGTCAAATATTTGTTGACTTCGTTAGCGCCAAAGACAGTCAACTTATATGGCTTCCCATGGGCTTTCATGGTAAATATTTCTTTCTTCTATTATGATATCATTCCATTTGTTTGCTCAATAATGGTTTTGATTTATTGGCATTATTTTATAGGCTTGGGCGTTTGAGACAACAAGTGAACTACCAGAAAGGAGTTTTTTGTCCAAGAATCTTGAGATGGTTGTCGGCCAAAACTGATAAAAATGTAAAATTTCTTGATCTCTTCAACCCCCCAAAGGATGTAGTAAGTATAATTATAATTAATTTTTTCTTTTAATTAATGATTTTTTTGAATGATCTAATCATTATTCTAATATGTGTAATGATTTATGTAAGATTGTGCATCCATCTCTAGTTTTGACCAATTGAGAGTTGAAGATGCCATTTTCCTTACTTTACAGTCTGTGCAATCTTTATCGAACCCTAAGTTCATCGACAGAATAAAAATGGAATTGTTTGGAGCAACAACCATTAAAAGAAAAACAATTTTGGAGGGTGGGCTTGTTGTTGTTGATGGTCTTAGTGGTGATGGAGCTGTTGGTGGTGGTAGTGGTGCTATTGTTGGTGCTAATGATACTCCTCTTATAGTATTTAAAGCAAACCATTATGAGTATAATCATACTGGTTATACAGATTTTGTCTCTCCTAGCGAATGTTTCACATGCAAATGTTAAGACTGCAGGGTGAAATATGATACAGTGATTAATGCTATTAATGCATTAACTGCTTCTGTAAAGGAATTGATATCTAAGAGGGGTCTCATTCCATCAAAGAGGATTTTATTTCCATCTGCTCCATTAGAGATTAGGGCTAAGAGGAGAAAGAGAGGGATTTCTAGGGCATTATCAAGCATAAAAAAAAGTGAAATTGCAACTCCTCTGTCTGTGTGTTGCATTGAGCAACGTACAATGTCCAAAGGAGAGTAGCACAAGATGAAGAAGGTGAATATATTATATGTCTTCCAATTGACAAAATAAACAGACATATCTATTTCAACAGATGACACATCTGCTGAAAATTATCAAACAGATATATACATCTGTTGTAACAGTTGACAAACTAGTTGCACCAGATAAATATATGTCTCATCTGTTTTAGCGAATCAAACAGCTCTCTATACCGCTTTTATTTATACCAATAGATGACTTATCTGCTGTAACAGATGATTCATATATTACAATAGATGGTTCATCCGTTGGAAATTATCACACAAGGTCTTCCTCATGTAAAAATTTGTCCCAACAGTTGATTCATTGTTGCAACAAAAATATAATCTGTTTGGGACAATTTAAAACGGGAGGAAGACCTGTTTGATTTGCTAGAAGAGATGAGTTATCCTTTTCCATTTTATTGTATCTCTTGATTAGTATTGACCAATTCTGGCTTTCCAGGGATGTAGAAGAAGCTACTGCTGAACAACATTGATAATATGCTACTCTTTTTATGGAAATACGGAAAATAAAAGTGCAGAAATAGTACGTAAGCAACAATAAAGATCCACGACGAGCAAAGCCAAATTCCATAGCACCGAATAAAGAACAACTTGTCAATACTGAGTAGATCTTTATAGCTTAATCCTGTCAAAGCAATCCTTGACAGTATACTTTAATTATTTTTGATGTATTTGTTGAGATCTGTACCTATAATAATTTTTTTACATTTTATTTATTCGTTGACTTATTTCAGCTAATTTATGAAGGGTTCAATTTATTTTATTTTGTCTACAAATTTTATTTATTCCTTAGATTTGAACTTGTTAATTGAAAAGAAATACTAGATTCAAATATTACAACAGATTATGTATCTGTTGCAATAAATGACACATCTATTGGAAAAATTGAACAAATTTAGACATATGTTGCAACAGGTAGGTGATCTATTGGAATTTATCAAATAGCTCTTTCCATTGTTGCAACAGATGGACTTTAGATAAAAACTTCTAGATGATGCAACAGATGACCAACCTATTACAACGGATAAACTCTATGTCAGAACAGGTAGGATAACTGTTACAACGGATGAAGAATCTATTGCATTATAAAAATTCAACTTTCGTTGGACATAAAAAATTGCCACTACATGTAAAAAGGTTAAAGTGAATTAAATTAAATAAAAAAGACGCAACTCATCGACAGTGTTCAGTTCAAACACCTAAAATAGAATAGGCATCAAATTATTTCTTTCATTTTTTCCAACTGAGCTTGACAATGTCGAGCGCATCTTCCACTGTTTGTTGTGATAAAGATTTTTGATATTGTAAGTGCGGTCATGAAGCTCTGTTAAAGACTTCTTGGACCCAACAAAATCCGGATCGTAGGTTTTTTACTTGTAAGATTTCAAAGGTAATATTTTTTTATTTAATTAGTTGATTAATTATTGACTTGTAATTATTTTTCAATTGTGTTCTCTTTTTTATAGAAATTGGGTGGATGCGATTCTTTGATTGGTATAAAGAACGACACCCTTCACAAGCAAATCGTGTAATCTGAGGTTTGTTGAACGAAGTCAAGGCTTCTGAAGAGAAGCAAAATCGAGCAAGAAGATACTACATTATTTCCGTTATTGCTACTGGTTTGGTGTTATTGGGCACATGGATATTCAAGCCTAATTGCTGAAATTTTCATGATGGTGTGTGTATTTGCTACTGGTTTGGTATTGTCGAGCACATGGATATTCAAACATAATTGTTGAAAAATATCAAAAAGATTTAGACATATGTAAAATTTAGGTCATCTGTTGAAAATTATCAAATAGATCTTCCCATTGTTGCAACAGATTAGACTTAGATTATTAGATAATTCATAGAAATAACATCGGCGTAATGCAACAGATAACCAACTTATTGCAACAGATAAACTATCTGGCAGAAGGGATTAAATATATTTTACAACAGATTGACAATCTAGTCTATTGTATTGTAAAAAACTCAACTTTCATCAGAAAAAATTATTGCCACTATATGTACATATAATAAGTGAAGGGTGACTTGAAATTAAAAATTTTTATTTCACAGGATCTTCTATATACACAGGCTTCAAGCGTCCAGTTAGTACCCCATAAGCCCAGACCTCTTGCAGTTTTGCCACAACGTTGTCGCACAGAAAAGTCATTGGCTCAGCTATTTCTGTGCCGGTTAGCAAATATTCTATGTATGCAAGAGGGTGCGAGCCGCTCGCTTTAGCAGCATCATCTTTTGGAATGATCATTCCCCTAATTCGACCTTTAAAATCCCATGATTTCTTTATCAAAACTTCCTTTGGCAAATGATTAATCAGTTTACCCTCCCTCAACAAGATGGGCAATAGCACCATCAGTGGCTCCATAAGGATAAAAAGATCAAAATCGTCGATGAAAGGTACGTTGGAGTCATAAACATTAATTTTTCCCTCCTCGAGTAGTATCTCAACATCCCGACAATGCATGTCGTTCACGCTAATGACTGCCAAAATTCTTTTTGCCTCGGTCCAGCTCTTGCTGTGTGGATTTGGCCTGTCCCCCCTAACATATGTTACATTTCTTCTTCATCCAAGACCAACACAGGAACTAAGAAATCAAGTCCCACGCCAAGGGATGACGCCTCTCCATAGAGTTGATCGTACCTATCCTTAAGTTTCTTGCAGAAGTCGGTGTCCATTATCCTATCGGTAGCATCGTAAGCTTCCCGGTACGTTAATTGCCTTTTCCTCATGAGGCAGAGAATTATGTCAACATGTTGTGAGATAAGAAGTCAATTTTTAAATAGGTTAGTAATTGTAAAGATACAACGGATGGTACATTTATTGTATAGGATTCTCTGAATCAATTATCTAACGCAGCTTATGCAACAGATGGATAATAAGTTGCAACAGAAGCACTACCAGTTGCACCAGTATACCCATATGTTGCAACAGATGTGAAATCTATTGCGTGACTTCTTCTTCATGGGGTAGATGAGAAGGTCTAGGTTAGTAAAAGTAAACTTGCCTTGTCTTCATACGGCATACGCATATCAGTCATAGTCTGGAAGTCTTAGGGGAAAAGGGAGGCCTAGGGTAATCTGGTGCACCTGGCTTGGCATTCTTGTCCTGTCGCAGATCCCTTGTAACACCCCGTATTCAAGTACATGTATTGACGTATTCAAGTACGTGTATTGGTCTTATTTATATAAAATTAATTTTTTATTATATTTATACCGGAATTTGCCCGTCGATGGTTCCAGACGAAGGTTATTGAATAAGCTTTCCAACGATATAAAGATTTCCAAAAACGGAGAAGTTTCGTATATAATCGAGCACGTTCAAAACTATAAAATGGTGGCTGGGATATGGTGAATAGTAAATGTACAGGAAAATTTCCTGCACACAAACTACTGAGGCTTGCCAGTTTTTTGGGTCAAATTTGAACGCTCATAACTCTCTTAATATAATGAACTGGGAGAGATAAGACCGATCAAAAGAAAGATCTTTGAGTCTTCTTTCCAATGCAATTGGTTTCATCCAAATCCAACGTATGAGTAAGGAGTTATACTCGTTTTACTTTAGCCTCTCAAAATAGATTTTTAGGGTCAACTTCAAACGATCATAACTCCTTGTACAGGACGAACTGGGTGGCTTACTTTATATGAAATGAAATCCCTTTGAATTATCTTTCCAACGATACCAATTTCACCTAAATCCAATATCGGAGCAAAGAGTTATGGCGATCTACTTTAGCTAGTCAAAACAGTCCACCATGGACAGATTCGGATTTACTTAAAATTTTAAGGGCAATATGGTCATTTTCCATCACCTCATGAACGAAAATTGGTCATTATATACATATACTTAGCCTCATATCCATTATTTATCATCCATTATTGAAGACTAAGAAACCCTAGCCAAATTTCAACTCCAATTATCTTGTGATTCAACCGTAGAAAATTCAAATTGATTCAGTAGTTGTGTTCACCGTCTCGAGGGCTTCGAGAAGCACCCCTTATTTGCGCCAACAGGACTTCGAAATCAAAAGGGCCATTTTATGGTAAGGATGTAAATTATGTTGGTGTTATTTATATGGATATGTATATATATGCATGTGAGCATAAGAAGTGTGTTATTTGATTGTTGTTGAAAGATGATTGGAAATGATGTTGGATTATTCTTGTGCATGGTTGGATTATGTTGAATTGTGAAGGGATTTGGTGTGATGATGTGGTATTGAAATGATGATTATATATATATATATACACATAAACCTATTGTTTAAGTTGGTTTTTGTAATGCTTTGCAAATATTGGTTGTATGGAATTATGGAAGAGAATTGTGGTGTTGGGTTGCTAATACTAGATGCCAAACATTTCATTGTAGATAAGTGATTTGTAAAGGCGGGAAGTTGTGTTGAATTGGAATCTGAATCTACAACGAGGTATGTAAAGCATACTCTAACAATGTTCTTTGGCATGAAAACACCAATGTTCCATCAAGTAAGATTCCGAGGTTGTCCAAAAACATGTATTGTTCTACGTTACCAACGAAGTTGTTTCCATTCTATAAAGTGTCAAAATGTTTCATTGATGTACCAAAAGGCTCCTATTTCGTTGTTGTGATATTGATGATTCTGAAACACATTGTTGATGTACCAATGAGTCGTTATTACATCGTTATTGTATAGAAGGTCTATTACTTGGTTCCTATTAATGTATTATTGTTTCAAAGTATCAAAAATGTGGTGGCGAACGAAATAACAATCTCAAAGATTAATTGAACTAAGTGATAGAAGTTCTCTCTTATCGGGTGGTATCCCAGGGGCATAAGCCTAGTATGGGTCGATCCCTATTTATGTGTTTATGGGTGGTATCCCAGGGGCATAAGCCTAGCATGGGTCAATCCCAGTTGATATGTACTGAAGGTATCCTAATGGTCACAGTACAGTACAGTAATGATTACAAAGACGATAAGAACGAAGGTAAAGTGATTGAATAAATACAATGTACAGGTTGTCACAAGTTCTAGTAAGTGTGATCCACTCCTATTACGACTTATTCACTTGTTTTTTATTTCTATTGAGCTCCTATATCATATGTGATTATCTACAGCTTTACATACTCAGTACATATTTCGTACTGACGTCCCCCACGGGGACCTGCATTTCATGCTGCAGGCATAGGTACCTCAGCTCATTCACAGCATAGATAGGAGCCAGGTCATACAGCTATTGTTGGTGAGCTCCAGTTTGCTTCGGAGCTTTCTGAGTCGGTTCCTTATATTTTGTTATTGTACAGGAGTCATGTGTGGGCGGGGGGTTTGTCCCGACCCTAGTTATGTCATGTATATCCTAGAGGCTTTGTAGACATAAGGAAGGGTAAAGTCATGGAAGTTTATATAGTGATGTTATATTTGTATATGTGGTGGCCCCGACGGCCAAGTAATATATATATATATATATATTTGTGCATGTTGTGCTGATACAGGTAATTAGACCCTTCTTTATGCAATGAAGTGCTGTCCAAATTTTTGGTGACATATAAGTGAAAGTACAGGTATTTGAACGGGTTCTCCCGGGCCTTCTCGGCTTCGGGTGCCAGTCCGGTCCGATGGGATTTTGGGGCGTGACATCCCTCTTCTCTTTGGTGCCAAGTTCTGCGTATATGTCCACCTTCTTGACTGGCCCCTGAACTTCAATAGCTTTTGGAGAGGGAGAAATTGTAATTTCTTTTAATTTTCGAGCGGAGAGTACGTCTCTAATTGCTCTTTTCTTTATCCTAACCAAAACTGTAGGAGTGTATGACTTCCTCACCTTCTTAAATGGTATGACACACCTCTTGAATTTGAATCCCTTGATAACTTTAGAGATAGCCTCTACTTTTTCAAAGAGTTTATCCTGTTTGTCGTTGTACTCATCGCATTCGCAACAAAAACATGAGGGTGAAGAGGGGTGAAAGGGACCAGTGTAAGGGCGAAAATGGGTGTTTTCAAACATATTTATTCTTTCTTGAGCATCAACATGCTCATCATCACAAGTGGTAGCAGCATCAGCATGCTTGCCACCAGCACTAACAACTCCACTAGAAGAAGCACCCGGATCTGCCTTAGTAAAAGGTTGGTCATGAAGAGCCTCAACATTAGGATAAACTTGCCTAAATGCTCTTCTTATGGATGTTGCTCCAGCCAATTCCTTCTTTATTAACTCCACCATTGGGTCTACTATAGTATAAACATGACCGAGAGTAATATAAGAAGTCATCACCGCCTCCTCTTCAGTAGGCACGATCCATGGATGCACAACCTATAAAAGAAAAAAAAGACAGATGCATTTAAATAATATAATATAATAATTTTCCCAGTTGGGCTACGTACCCATCTGTTACATAGTTTGCAGTATATGGCTAAAATTCGTTTGAGTCAGGTTCAGAGAAACAGAACAACACATGGATAATCTGATGCAAAATATCAATCATCTGTTGTAACAGTTGCACAAGACGGGTAATTGTTATGTAACAGATGATCTGTACGTCACAACAGATAAACAATATGTTATTAGATTAAACATCTGTTGCATAATTTGTAGTAGGTGGTTAATCTTTTAGGAGTAGAGTTCAGAGAACCAAAGCAATAGATGGGTAATCTGATGTAATATATACCCTGTCGTAACAGATGTCCCATCTGGTGTATCAGATATAACATCTGTTGCACCAAATATAACATCTGTTCAATATCTTTCTTATCTTTGAGTAGAATTATTTTACTTGAAGAAGACGTACTGCATCATCCGGAGGGTTAAAGAGATCAACCTCCTTAATATTTGTGTTTCTCTTTGCAGCCAACTACTTAAACATCCTTGGATGAGAAACCTTATCCTGGTAATTCATTTTCTGCTTTCGGAGGGGAGGAATGGCTTCAAATGCCAAAGCCTAAAAAATATAAACAGGAAGCAAGCAAAACAAATCATAATAACTATATTCAATATAAATTAATAGATGAGTAAAATTAGTGATTAATTGTACCATGAAAGACCAAGGAAAGCCGTATAATGTGGTCGTCTCTGAGGATAGCTTTGTCAGTAAATATTGGACAGCCAAGTAGAAGCTGTGATATCCCCAGGGATAATTGTTGAATTTATCAAAATCCTCAGCATGCGCTAATAAATTATCTTCTATAACCTTATTAATGTATCTTGCCAATATAACAGAATAGGCAAATCAAACTAAGCACAATTGCTCCTTATACTGCTCTGGTATGGTTTTATCCTCGAGATTTGTCAACAAATCTGATGCTTTGTAGCCATGTCGAGCAATATCAAACAACCCATCTATTTTTTCCTTGCATTTTCTTGCCTTGGGTCTTTTGCGGGGTGGTGGTCCTTCTGGACGATGACATCTCAAGCCCGTCACTATGGCAAACTCTTGCAAGCCAAAACAAACAGGCATGCCACAGTAGTTGATCTAGATTTCATCCATCTTCTTTTTACCCCCTCCTCTAGATCTTTATTATCCCCCGCGTACTTGATCCTGTGCTTGAAAAGACCATATACCATCATCATAGGAAAACGAATACGGGCAGAGGGGTCCTCAGGCAGCTCGAGAAAACGTTCAAAATAGCTCTTCTTAAAAAGTTCGCCTATGTTTTTGTTCTTCATAATTTTCATAAAATGTTCAAAATTTTTCCCCATCTGACATTTAAATAATATTTGACCAGTTAGTTGTTTTCCTTCTGGGTGATTTATCGGCATCGCAACTAGAAACCTATCAATACTAAAAGTTTTGACAGGATCATGCTGGGATGTCGATATTAACTCATGCCCCATCGGTGATCCATTATCATCATGTTGATGATCTTCTTATTTCTCTTTCTCACTCTCCAATTTCTCCTCTTTCTCACTTTTATTTTCTTTATTACCATCTACGGACCCTTGTCCACCTCCCTCAATGTTGTTTTCACATCTCTCCTCAGCTTCACTTTTTCCTGGATGAGATTGTTTAGGAAGCTCCTCCGAATCCCTCTGTACTATAGCCTTTTTTTAAGTGGTCAGACATTGATCCACTTTCACTTTTTTTCCTTTTGGGAGACATGTTTTACCTACAGACAAAGAAAAATAAAAATTACATTACAATTGATGTATGCATAGATTTTAAAAAATATATTACAAACACCACGAATACCGACACACCAACATCCACCACTACAAACACCACCAACCAATGCCAACAAACAAACAAACATCATGAATACCGACACCACCGACAGCCACCACAAACACCACCAACCAATGCCACCACCAGTGCCACCACGACGACTACAGAAACCACCACCACCACCACCATCCAACAATACCACGATAGTCAACGGAACACTGCGACTGAAACTAGGGATTTCTTGAGTTCTTACTATGATTTTACCATGAAAATTCAAAATTGTAAACCCATTCTCAAAGATAATATAGCTAAAAGTTTTATTTTTCATCATTAACTTAAAAGCCTTTATTTTTTAGAAAAAAAAAACAAATATAGAGCTCTTATCGAACTCTGTTGCCTACGAAAATAAAGAAAACGACTGATACAAGCAAGAATGAAGTTGAAAATAATACCCATGTGGTCAGAAATGAGAAGAAAAGTGATCTGTTGTGGAGGGTTGAGCAAATTTAGAGTAGTTGTTGTCTGTACTATATTGTCGAGTGAGAATGAGAGAGAAAGAGCGAGACCTCGAGATTTGCAATGATGAAACATTTTGTATGGGTTGATTTGTATTTTGAAAAAGAATGATAAGTAGTTTTAAAAATATTAATTTGGTCCGAATTGATCTTAATTATTTTTAAAATCATAAAATATATGTATAATTTTTAACCCTCTCATCATGCAATTGTCAAAAGGGTAATTCAGTTGAAATTGTATAAAAATAATTAAAGTTGTAGTTGACCGAGTACCTTAGGAGGTGACCCTATGAAAACTCACCCCTGGTCCTAGATTAATCAATTTAGGTACTATTAGTCTAACATATGAACTCAATTGAAATTGTTAAAAATAAATGTTCAACATGTTGCATTAGATTTCTCATCTATTATTGTAACACCTCGATTCGCTGAACCAAAATGCTACACGGTGCTCATAACCCCGAGGGACCACAAGCTAACCCATGACTGATATCTGTACCTGTATACTGCAAATCATGATATAATAATGCGGAATACATAAAACTATAAGGCCATAAGGTTTAACTGAATAAAACCATATGGGTGAAAATATCCAAAACAACTCAATCTGAAAGCTAAGTCTGAATGTAAATTCGAACGTAAATCTGAAAGCCTCTAAACTATCTGAATAAGGAGTTGAAGGAACATGTCTCCAACTAACTCTGTAAAACTGAACTGAAGAAATAAATAAATAAATCAAATCATATTATCCTCGAATCAATGAGGACTCACTGTGTCTCTGCGACTGGAATGCTATCGCTAATGCTAGGCTGGAGCTCGTGTCTCGGAACCTATGGTGTAACATGAAAAGAAAGCACCATAGCGGAAATGCGTCAGTACAACTGGAGTACTAAGTATACGAGGAAGGTAGGCTGAACATAAAGGGTTTCATCCATGAACAACACTGACTGACCAATATGAACCTGGGAGTGCAAACACACATATATAGAAACTGGGACCGTGAATACGTGATAGCATGACCTGTAAGCTAATACATGATTTACTGATAACTTTCAGGACTGATACTAAAACTGATAACATGGGTGATTGTATCTGACAGTCCTGTATATACTGAAATCTGAAGAACGCCCTGAGTTCTTTTACTGAGACTGATACTAAAACTGTGGGAAGTAGTGTTTAACCTACATGCCCCTTGTATGCCGTTATGGCTAAGATGGGGTCCAATCTCTGCCCTGACTGAAGGGGTGTTAATACCGTGCCACGGGTAAGGACAGCCTGTGAGTGACCCTTATCTGGCAGGCACTCAATGAGAATGGTGGGAACCATAAACTGACAGGTTAAGCCACCTCATCAAGCCTAATCTGTCAGGTTAAGATGTCTCAACCTATGCTAGCTACGTAGTTCTGGAACATAAGGATGACTACTAAGAATCACACCCTGAACTGGTGGGTGAGTTTCCATCCTTGGGTTCACTCGGTGCTAACCTCTACTCCTATCTGTAGGGACTGAACATGAATAACTGACTGTGCATGACTTAATCTTACTGAATTTCATTGACTGGCGGAATGTTACTGATATCTGACAACTGACTAAGATCATGAGGTTTTTCTGAGTCACATGACGGACTGGAGTCTATGGAATCATAGCTTGAGTTCGGATATCATGAAAGATGACATGGCTCTAGGCACACAACTATAGTTTTCGGGTACAAGTATCCCACGAACTCGATGGAAGGAAACTGACACACATGATTGACTTGATTATAAGAGTAGAGTCCATAATTTATAATATCATAAGCAGGGATCTCATACTAATAATGGTTATCGACAATGTATTGCATGGAAAGGATTTCATATCACATGGAAGTACTTGCACAATCTTAATATCATGTTCATTGCATAATCATATTGGCAACACATACCAATAGCATGAAAGTTCGTGTGGATTGCATGGTTATCATACATCTTGTTCATAAGTAGGATTTGCAAGTAAACTAGCATAATCTCATAAGAATAGTCCATGAGTATTCCAATAACATTTACAAGGCACATTATCAACATAGAAGTCATTGGAACGTAAGGGCATATCATGAATCCTTCACTTAGTCACAATTTAGCTATATTGCATGATTTCTAGGTTCTTAGGCATTTCACCAAACACCTTACATGCATATCTTAAGAATAGGTGAAATCATCAAATTATGCATCATGAAGAACCAAATTTACATGTTTCCAACACATATGATATCATGAAATTCAAAAAAACATATAAAGATTCCATCTTGGGAATCACCCAATATCAACAACATGATCATCAACACCCAACAATATAGAAATCATACTTTATAATGAAAAAGAGGATTTTTTGAACTTTATGGATGAAAGAGATCCATAAATCAACTCATGCATACCTTAGAAGGAAGATTCTTGATGATTGATGGAGGAATTTCCTTGAAATCGAATCTTCAAGCTTAGTTACGCAACCCTAGTTGTTTTTCTTTTTTAGTGCTCTTGGATGATGATATTTGAGATGATAATAGGGTTGTAATATGTTTAGAAGCTATATATTTCATAAGGTTAAGTTTAGGGACGTGTAAGGAGTGTTAAAAGACTTAATTAACGTTAAAATAACTCAAAATGGAGTGTTTTTGGCACCTGAAACTGACTTAGGTGGCACCTAAGTGATTGCCTAAGCTAGGTTGGGCAGCGCCTAACCAATCGCCTATGCTTGGGTTGGGCGGCTCCTAACCAATCGCCTATGCTTACTGTCTCTCACGAAAATGGACATAACTTTTTGTTCGGGTATTAGATTAAGGCAAAATTGGTATCGTTGGAAAGATAATTCGATTATCTACAATTTGGTAGGTCTATATCAGCCAAAATACCACATTAACATTGAGTTATACTCGTTCAAAGATGATCCTTGCAAAATCAAACACTAAAACTTGATGGATTCAAAAACTCTTAGCTTGTATTACCTTAAGTGACTCATATGAACATGCTTAATGCATCATAAACTATCCTATCACTAGGATATTCATTGTAAGTTATGTACTCAAGTATGAATCACAGGATAGAAGATTTCATATGTAGGTATACTTATTTACTTCCTAGCTTAGAAATATGTGGGGTATTATAGTTGTAAATTATCAATCAGATTAGGTAATAATAGATTACGAATCTGATGTAAATTATCGAACAGATTAAGTCATCTATTTGTAAATTATCAATTGGATTGTCATATGTCGCAATAAACTACCCATATATTATAAATTATCAAATAGGCGCTGCCATCTATTGTGGCTGACCCTATGAGAACTCACCCCTAGTCCTGTATTAATCGATACTTTACCCTATAAGAACTTACCCCTAGTCCCATATTATTCAATCAAGGTATTAGTACCCTAGTCCTAGATTAATCAATTAAGGTATTAGTCTAACATATGAGGTAGTAAGAATTGGTTCAGCTTAGAGTTATCGATCGACGACTCTAGTCGAGAGGAACGCAGTATCGTTTCATTATGCAATTGCCAAAAGACTCAATTGAAGTTGTAGTTAACCCTAGGAGAAATCACATTCGATTAAGGTATTAGTCTAACATATGAACTCAATTGAATTATATGTAAGCAAATGTTCAACCTGTTGCAACAGATGTATTTTCTGTTGGATCAAATCAAACAGATTATGTTATTTGTTGAAACATATTACACATCTGTTGTAAACTATCAAACAGATTACGTTATTTATTGCGACAGATCACGAATCTGTTGTAAACTATCAAACAGATTAAGTCATCTGTTGCGATAGATTACCCATCTGTTGTAAATTATCAAATGGATTAAGTCATATGTTGTAATAGATTACCCATCTGTTGTAAATTATCAAATAGGCGATGTCATCTATTGTAGTTGACATTATGAGAACTCACCCCTAGTCCTAGATTAATTAACTAAGGTATAGTTGAACATATGAGGTAGTAAGAATAGATTCGGCTCAGAGTGATCGATCGCCGACTCTGGTCGGGAGAAATGCAGTACCGTCTCATCATGCAATTGATAAAAGACTTAATTGAAGTTTTGGTAGACCCTATGAGAACTCACATTCGATTAAGGTATTAGTCTAATATATGAAATTAATTGAATTATATATAAACAAATGTTTAACCTGTTCCAACAAATTTATTTTCAGTTGGATCAAATTAAACATATTATGTTATCTATTGCAAGATATTACGCATCTGTTGTAAACTATCAAACAAATTACGTCATTTGTTGCGACAGATCACGAATCTGTTGTAAACTATTAAACGGATTAGGTCATCTATTGCGATAGATTACCCATCTGTTGTAAACTATCAAATGAATTAAGTCATATGTTGCAATAGATTACCTATCTGTTGTAAATTATCAAATAGGCATTGTCATCTATTATAGTTGACATTATGAGAACTCACCTCTAGTCCTAGATTAATCAATTAAGGTATTAGTCTAACAGATGAGGTAGTAAGAATTAGCTCGGCTTAGAGTGATTGATCGACGACTCTGGTCGGGAGAAACGCAGTACCGTCTCATCTTGCAATTGCTAAAAGACTCAATTAAAGTTGTATTTAAGCCTACGAGAACTCACATTCAATTAAGGTATTAGTCTAACATATGAGCTCAATTGAAATTATATATAAACAAATTTTCAACATGTCGCAATAGATGTCTTTTCTGTTGGATCAAATCAAACAGATTAGGTAATCTGTTGCAATATATTATGCATCTGTTGTAAAATATCAAACATATTACATCATTTGTTGCGACAGAACACGAATCTGTTGTAAACTATCAAACAGATTAAGTCATCTGTTGCACTCAAATGTTTTTAGATCTTTTTTTTATAAAGCAAGTTAGTTATTTCTTTTTCGAGATAAAATAGTTAAAATACTAATGCGGTAAAAAATATTACTCGGTACTACTTGGATAAATCAAAAATTTCCTGAGTGAGTAGTCTTATCTGGTCTTTTCAATGTCACCATTTCCTTGTGCCCCTCAAAAGTTATTATTGAATATTTAAAAACCCCCATATCTAGAGCTTCTATCTCCTTCAGCCATAAAGTAGTCTAGACCTCAACTCATCACTCTTCTTTATTCTTTATTCTCAATTATCTTTGTTGTTTCCTTTTTTCCTCTCTTTCCTCTCTTTTTTTGAATAAGGATCCTTTAGGATCTCAACCAATCAATATCTTTTCTCAACTGAACTGGATGTTCTGATCCATTTACTTTTTTGACATTGCAGGTATGGTTCACTGCTGCTCTTTTTATCTCGTCTTCTTCTTTGTATGTCATTTAAATTAGATATTTACATCTGTTGCTATTAATGATTTACCTATTACCAATTTACTATTTATTGAGAAAATTGAAGGAAAGGTGACTTTTAAGTCTTGAATGAACGAACCGTTGTTTTTATTAAAATATGCAAAAAAAGTCATCTATTGGGAGAACTTAAAAAGCCTTGTTATCAGTTTTATTTTTTTTATGTCTTTTGTTTGGTACTTTGGTGGTGCTGTTGTTGGGGGTGGGGTTGTGTTGGAACATGTGATGTTTGTGTTGTGGATGGTGTTGGAACATATGGTGTTGTTTTATTTGTTTCTTTGTTATTGATGCTGTTAGTGGTGGTGTTCTAACAGTTTCCTCAACTGTTGCAACTGATGAATCAGCTGTTGGAACAGACGGAGCAACTATTTGAAAAAATCAAACCAGTAGGATGGTTGGTTTGATTTATTCCAATAGATTATCCATCTGTTGTAACATGTCACCCATCCTTTGCAAATGATGCCTCATCGGTTGAACAGATGGGTAATCTGTTGCATCATATTGATCATTTGTTGATTCACTTAATTTTGTGTTACCCTTTTGTAATATTCTTTTTGTTCTCTTGTTTGACATCAAATGTATTTCTCTTGTTTGCAGACAAAAGGAAGTGAAATTGGATCCACTTTTGCCCGGCTAGCATTAAAGGCAAGAGTAAAGATGGGTTCGGAGGAATAAGATGATTGCAGATGGAACTACTTCATATGTGGGAGGCATGTATTACTGATCAACCTATCATGAAAACACATATCCAGTACAATGATTTTATGAATGTTCGTTCTTTACCTATTATGCATTAATCCTTCAAATAAGAAATGTCATTTTACAGTTAAGATTGTTAGGTTCAAACTGGTAAGGCTGAGGGACCAAGACGGTGGTGTCGATACCTTATTACAATTTAATGACGGTTCATGCTCATGTTTTTGTGTCAAAGTTTGGGGAAAGGTTTAAATTTTTGGTGGCAGTGTAAATATCCAATAGTGATTGGACCGGTTTTAATGGCGCAATGAACTTGTTGAAAGGCCTTCGAAGCCTCGCACTGCAAAAAACAACGATGGATCCAATAGAAATTTCCCTGGTTGGAGGAGATTATCATACAATAGAAGGTGTTTAGGAGAAAATCTGTGCGAGAAGAGGGAGGTTGAGAAGGCCATATATCATCTCAGTCCTTGTTTAAGAGGATACACAGGGTCGAAAGGAAAGTGTAGCGAAATTAACTTATGAAATTGTCATGAAAAATGAAAAAATTGGATGAGATGCGAATGTGAAAGTGTATCCAAAAATGAAAATCCATCAGTCGTTGAAGAAAAAGAAGAATGGTCAAGAGGAATTAAGTTGGCCATTGAGGCCACGCTTGCTAGTTGCATTCTCGAGCAAAGTGTCCAGCTCTAGTCCTGTTGACCATTCTTTTTTTTTCATCGACTGACAGATTTTTATATTTTGATACACTTTCACATTTGAAGCTCATCTACTTTTTTTGTTTCTCATGTGAATTTCATTGGCCAATTTCACTACACTTTCCTTCTTACCCTGTGTTTCCTCTTAAACAAGGTCTGAAATGATAAATGGCCTTCTCCACCTCCTCCTTCGTGTATAGGTATTCTCCCAAGCACCTTCTGCTGTAAAAAAGTCTCCTCCGCCAATCCATCCATTTAAATTTGGACCAGGGGAATTTCTATTGGTTCTATCGTTGTTTGCTGCATTGCGAGGCTTCGGAGGCCTTTCAAGAAGTCCATTGTGCCATTAAAATCGGTCCAAGCACTAGTGGATATTTACACTGCCGCAAATAATTTGAACCCTTCCCCAAACTTGACACAAAAATATGTGCATGAATGAATTGTCATTAAATTGTAACGGGGTATCGACACCAGCATCTTGGATTCCTTTGGCCTTATCAATTCACACCTATCAAACTAAACTGTACAATGTAGGATCTTGTTTGAAGGATCAGTGTCTAATCGGTAAAAAACTGCATTCACAAAATCATTGCACTTTATGTGTGTCTTCACGGTAGCCTGATCAATAATATACATAACTCGCATGCATGAAAATGGGATCCATTAGACACATCTTATTCTTCCTACCCCATCAGGACATGTCAGACAGTGTTGTTTATTCATCTGCACGAACGTGATGACCATTGTTAAAATGGAGGTGTGAAGAGTCGTGAATTTTTATCTTAACGCATTCAAAACAGCTGATGAATCAAAATCTCCATCTGTTGCAACTGACGAATTAGCTGTTGGAAGAAATCAAAACATCTCCTCCAACATATGGCCCATCTGTCGCAACAGATAATCTATATGTTGCAACAGATGGTAAATCTGTTGCGATAGACCAGACTTTTTTTCTTTTTATTTATCTGCACGCATGTGATTATTTCTTGCTAAAAATGTTTGTTTCAATTTAGTTTTCCTATTTATAAAATCAAGGAAATTTTATTATATTCTTCCAAGAATACCCCTATTATTAAATGACTACATAAAATATATTATTCACATTTATACTTTCAAATCATAATTTATAAGGCCAATTTGGTAAATAATCACCTAATTTATATTTTTATTAATTGGTGTGCCAAGCCCATGGGGCCCAACTAATAAGTAACGGAGGGACTATTAAAAAGAAGTGAAGACTTTTTATCTAACACATTCAAAACAGCTAATGAGCCGAATACTCCATCTGTTGAAACTAAAACTGATGAATCAGCTATTAGAAGAAATCATAACATCTCCTCCAACTTATATTGTCCATCTGTCGCAACAAATAATACATAAGTTGCATCAGATGTCTTATCTGTTGCCTATACAAACCATCTATTGCAACAGATGATAAATTTATTTTAACAGTAGTCTGTTGCACATTCAATCCATCTGTTACAACAGATGCTAAATCTGTTAAAAATGTTGGACGATCTGTTATAACAACTCAATAATAACGTCTTTTATCGCGTCTCAAACCGCTATGAAAAGGTGAGAAGTAATTAGTGTAAAAGAAAAAGTCATGACTTTTCACAGAAAATAAAATGCCACCAGTTTGAATGTAATTAATACAATGGATCTGAACAGTCCTGCCTTTTGTCCTGACACGTCCAGATTATAGGTCCCTCCTTAATCTTCATTCAACTTATTTATTTCTTGCATTTTTTCTTTTGTGTCACATCTTCAACCACTTCTCTTCAAAGAAAATATTCCTTTCTCGTTGAGGTAAGTTTTTTTCTGGTGTAAATTTACCAGTTAGTCGTATATGTTGTATTGTATTTTGAATTTTTTTCTTTACATTTGTCAATTCAGGCGTGTTTTAGATATGGCTGATCTTTGTTCAAACATTGCTATTCTACGTGACACAGTGCGGGAACTTCAAAGATAGGTTAATGACCTGCTGAACGAGCTGGTCGCTGTGAGAGCGACGATGTTCAGAGAGATGCAGAGGCTGATGAGAGCCCTGCTGCTGCGAGTTGATTGGTCGGCTCTCCTTAATGATTGATGATACTGATAATTAGAATGTGTTTTTTCTTTTAGCGTATGCATTTTAATTTTTCTATATCGGATCTATACCTAATGTATTTTATTTTTCATTCAATGAAAAATTTACTTTTAGTCAGACTTCGACTTTGGAGTTTTAATTCTTATTCAATTTTCATTCTGTCTATTTCTTCTAATCTAATACATGTTAACATGTCGATGGTTGGAGACAATATTGAATCCAGTAGCACTAGTAACTTTGGCTTTTGAGTTCTTTCAACAGATGGACCATGTGTTGGAACCGATTGGTCATCTGTTGGGTTTCAACAGATTATCCATCTGTTTCGATAGATTTGTCATCTATTGGATGAAAGCATTCCAGTTGTTTGTGCAACTGTTAAGAATAATTATGGTTTGTTGTATTATTTAGTTCATGTTTTACCTCTTTTTATTGATGCACAAACTATTTTAAAAAAAAAGATATTTTATATATAATAAATGATAACATTAGGTTCACAACAATGAGTTAAATATATAAAAGTCCAAAACAAACAAACAACAACACAAGTTTCTGCAATTACAACGATCATGGTGGATTATGATTCAGGCATGTAGTTCTTTTGTGGCCAGCGCACTTACTTATGGAGCACTTGTTTCTTCTTGATGAAAATGACTTTCCAACTCTACGCCTCCTTTTATATGGCTTTCTTCCCGTTTGATATTGCTCGGGTCAATATATGGAGGAGGTATTAATCTCCCCATAAGTTATACTGGAACAACCCAAGATTCTTCGGAAGGCACCGGAGTAATATGCCCACTATATGCCATTTCATATTTTTCTACCGAATAATATTGAGAGGAGTACTCGTAAACTTCAGGTCCATATTTATGGCCATATTGAGCTCGAAGGACTGTCATAGCATGTGGACAAGGTATTTTGTCCAAGTCAAAAACTCTACACGGATAAGATCTTGTTTGAAGATCGACCGTGGCAGCATCACCATGACCGGTGATACAGAATTTGTAATCTGCTATTTTATGAGAGAATAACCTATTCCCTAAACTGATGTTCATTGATATATTCTTTTCGATTTCGAGAACAAATTGGGTTTTTTTTCTGGGCACTTGAATTGCACACGCCTTTCGTTAAAAAATCAGTATACGTCTCGCTTATTTTTCAAACATAGCCTTGATGGGAAATTCTATTTCATCGCCAAACAATGAATTCACCGATTTAGCTATGTTTGATGTCATAATATTGTACCTATAGAAAAGAATCACTTAGTACGATATCAAACTAAACTTGTAAATCAAACAAGATATTAAATTCATAAGAATGTACCTATTTGCTGGACAGAATGCCCGGCTCCATCTCTCGAAACCGACACGTGTGAGAAATTCTGCTACCTTGGGATTCACATTCGCTATTTGATTGAAATAGTCTAAAAACTCCTCTCTACTATATGCTTTAGCTGCTCTAAAAAAAAAGGTAACGACCCTTTCGTTGTGATAGTTGTTTCGAATGTTCTCTCCGAGATGCCTGATGCAACAGCCAAAGTAAGCTGAAGTGAAGAAAAGTGAACCCATCTTTGGAATACTTGGATGCCTATCCAATACAAAACACAACTCTTTGGTATCTTCGACGCAGCGTCGCAGTTGTTAAAAAAAATCCATAAGAGGCATCACATTCCTTGTCCGCTACACAAAAAGCGGCAAGAAAGATGTGATTCTCTACATCCTATGCCACCGCCGCTAGCAGAACTCAATTATACCTGCTCTTCAAGAAGGTACCATCGACGGCTATGCCTTTTCTCAAATATCGAAAACCTTGAATCCAAGCACCATAAGATATAAAAAAGTACTTGAACCTTCTGTTTTCATCCAGATGCAATGTCGTCTTACTTCTGGGATTTGTGAACTCAATCATGTAATGGTAAGCATCCAAGACTTCATACCCATGCTCAAGTATCCCCCTAACCAGGTCCTTGGCATCCCCATGGCCGTATATACCTTCCAATAACTGTCCAGAACTTCCAAATTCGTAAGGAGTTGATTGGCCATAAACCTTGTTGAAGGGCCTTTGCCATCAGGGAAACTACTCCTAAAATATTCACCGAGGACCATTGCCATGGCGTGAGGATTTTGGCCCGAGATGTGCTCCGAACCACATGTGATGCTTTTTATATTTATGAATGACGAATCTGTCAGAACTTGCGTACTTCACCACTCTCAACCACCACTTGCAGTTCAAATTGGTACATTTAAAGCAAAAGATACTGCTCGAATTAATCACTTTCTTTATTCTGAAATCTTTTTTCAAGCAAGAAATAAACAAAGTATTAGATAGTTCATTCTTGTCCTTGAATGACATTCCAATAAAAAAGCCGGTCCCGTCGTCTTGAAGATTTTCAGATTTTGTTGATTGAGAAGAACTACACATTGTATTGGTCGTATCAACGGGCGTAGGTGTTTGATCATCATCTAAAATATTCATGTCTAGATCATCCAACCTATCATCAAAGAATTCTTTTTTTTCTTCTTCTTCTTCTTCTTCTACGCTCTGATTCTCATTCTCTCTCGCCTTTTCAACCATGTACACCCTTAACACCGGCCTGGTTGAATTACTTAGCTAAGCATGCAACCGAACCTGATCGGTTATCTTGAAAGGCAGTACCCTCTGATTTTCAAAGGAGCTGTGCATGTAGCTGATGGCGAATTCTTTCGGTTGACAATTCAGTCCACAAAAGCTGATGATTAAGTTCACAAAATCATCATACGAAATATTACTTTAGACTGTCATAGCTATCGTCTCTAGCATTTCACCCTTCTTCTAACGCCATACATATCGACTGCTCTTATCGACCCATTGACCATGACAATTCACCCCTATTGTTATTAATCCCTCCATTAATGGTACCTAAATAAAGTCATTTGTTAAAAAAAGTTGAGAGTGATTTCATAGTGCCGTAAAGGAATCCCAAAAGATGTGTTATCTGTTGCAATATGTAAGTGATGAGTCGCAACAGATTCTTACCTGTTGGGATTCATGTTACGATCTTGAATATCTGTTGCAACAGATGAAACGCCTGTTGGAATTGATGTTACTACTAAATCACCTTTGTAACTAATTCCAACAGATGAGTGACAGTCGCAATAGATAATTAACCTTTTGCGACAGATGACTTACCTGTTGCAACAGGTTATTAATCTGTTGTAACCTATGTTGGAATCGTATTCAGGTTCTGTTGCAACAGGTAAATAATCTATTGCAATAGATATGTCAAATATTGCAACAGATGACCCATCTGTTTAAACATGAATCCAACATATCAGTTTTTCGTTGAAACAAATGTCTCATCTGTCGCAACAAATGATTAACTGTTTAAACAAATGGATCTTATGTTGGATTCATGATTGAGTTCTATCCATTGTTGGAAAACAACAACACAATAGAAGTTACCCAGATGACAAATTCAACTAAAAATCATAATTTGACTTACCAACGTCTCCTATGAAGTAATGCCAAAGTGGAAAGTGATGTTAGAAACAAAATTTGACCTAAGAAATTGGTCAAATAGCAACAGTAGTGGTAACAACAACAACAATAAATGGTCAACAAGAACAAGATGAAGATAATAATGAAGTAGAAGATGATGAATGAAGCAGCAGCAGCAATAAACAACAAAAATCGCTAAGAGAGAGAAAACAACAATGGGTGAGAAGAGAGAGAAAGACGTCTTTTTTTCCTCCGTTTTCCGTTATATAGGTTAGCATTTGGATCAAAGTGTAAATTTAAAAACTTGTGAGTTATTTTCAAACTTCCCCAACTTTCTTAATTCATAATAAAGTAATGTCACCTCCACCTAATAATTAAGACTTGTATCACCTACACCTCATTTTAAAACTCTTTTGTCACCTGTTGCCCAAATCCACTTAGTGACATTGTGGAATTTTACTGTGCATATTATTGTTGTTGTGATAGAATGATCTAAAAAGACGGTCAAAA
>NW_025880166.1:0-1161 GCF_002878395.1 Capsicum annuum
TCATAACAATTCTCTTTGGAATATATGTTCATTAAATCTTTCGAAAACAATGACTTTCTCAAACTCAGTCTTTCAAAAAAATATGTTTTCATCTCAGATAGAAGAATAAGACTTTTCATATTAGATAGGAGAATACATACACACACATTGGGAGTCTCTTACAACCGACATAAACCATGTGAGCTACATGGAGTCCAACGTCCAACCCACGTTGGGGAGAGCTGTCCTATCGTTGCCATCGGAGTAGGACCTTAATATTTTGTTCACTAGTGATCACTATATCAATCAGCCTTAGGATCACATCCTACGGGGCACGTAGTTCTAGGGAAGTACCAATCACAGCTATACCTTCCACTCGATGCAAAAGACTACTCCCGGACTTAGCTCAGATCTTTTCAAAAGAAAATCCACAACAACACAATTCAACAATTCATAACGGGATCCATTATGCTATCCCTTTATCATAATCAATCAAAATGTGGATTTCCTTTCTCATTCAAGTTCAAAAATAACTCCTTCAAGATCAAAAAGTCAAATCAATCCAATCTCAAAGTGTATATTACACATTACTTCAACAAAATATAAATTCATATCGGGTTCAACAACCCATATATCAATACTTGATCAAAACATTTCAAGATTTACACTTTATATATCAAACATGTATGATTCATACGAAAATCTGAAAATTTATCTTTAATCATGAATATTCACATCAACGCTCATGAAATTCATCTTCAAAACATCAAAAATATTATAACTTCTTCAACAAGAATATAGATTTTAAATTTCCATCTCAAATTCATAAGTAGAGCATGTAAAATCATATATCTTTGTAAAATAATACAAATTTTGGGCACAAGAACGAAAGGGTGTTCTTGTTGAAAAATCTCGCATACCTTAAACTTGAAGCTTTGAATGAACTCTTGACCTTGGGACTCTATTCGTGAAAATAATGAGTGTTTATTGTAGCCCTCGGAATGGGGATTCCGAATCTCGAAGAATTATTGAAAACTCATGGTTGAATCTTGAGATATTTGAAATTTTAGGTTGAAACCCTAATGAATGTTCTTGGTGATTTTGAGAGAAAGTAAACTTATTTTGGTGTTATGGAGTTTAATCCCGTGTTATAGACATATATAGGGGTGTTTTTGGCACATG
>NW_025880166.1:1261-3900 GCF_002878395.1 Capsicum annuum
GGTGTTTTTGGCGCTTGGAAGTGAGGTATGCGGCGCACAACCCATGGCAGACCTTAAGGTGTGCGTCGCACACCTTATGGCAGACATTTACGTATGCCTCGCACTCCCAATCGTACACATTTGATTGGGCGGCGCATTGCCCATCGCACACCCTTACTGCCTCTCACAAAAATGGGCATAACTCTTCGCTCGGGTATCGAATTTTTGCAAAATTAGTATCGTTGGAAAGATAATTTAATTATCTATAATTTGATAGGTCTTGGGATGAAAAATTCCATGTATATTAAGAGATATTCACGTTTGAAGTTGACCCTTGTAGAATCGAATGTCAAACTTTGGATGAATCAATTGGTCTTAGCTCAACCTTGTTCTATGTCATTGCTATAAACATTTTCCACATCTAAACTACTCCATAGACTAGGATAATGATCATGCAACTTTTATTCATGTGAGAACCACTTGAATTAGAGCTTAGACGCACAGGAATGACGGTTAGAATTCTAGCACGAAAATACGAGGTATTACAATATTTTACCTTTTTCAGACCCTATTTTGTGGGATTACACTGAGTATGTTGTTGTTGTTTGTATATTTTACCATGATTCATTAATTTGGATATCAAAACATATGTTACCATTACTTTTAGTAAAAAACTTGATACACGTGCAACGCACGTACTCTGTACTAGTGTTACTAACTATATCTATGCATATGAATCAATTCCAAATAAATTAATGTCCACAATATGAATTTTTTATATTATTGATGTGATTACTCGAAATAAATTTCGGTTCATGAAAGGCCCAAGTAGAATATCAACAATATGGACCCTCAATATTATAACATTGTTTCGGTGTAAATTAAAATTTATTTCAATTAACACTAAAAGAATCAATTCAAAGAATGATAAAGAGTGTAATCTTTTTGAGCATTAAGTGTAGTTTTTTGATGAATTCTCGATATCATCGATGTGATTAATCAAAATAAATTTCACTTAATGAAAGACTTAAGTAAGAAATTGATAATGTGGACCTTCAATATTATAATACTATTTGAGAAAAAAATAAAATTTATTTCAATTAAGATTAAAAGAATCAATTCAAAGATTGATAATGAGTGTAATCTTCATGAGCATTAAATGTAGTCTTTTGACGAATCCTCAGTATTATCGATACGATTAGTCCGAAATAAATTTTAGCTAATGAAAATCTTGAGTTCAACTATAAAAAGAACAACATTTTACATCGAGCATATCAATTTAGTTTTCTTATTGGATGGTACCTGCAAAACTACTTTTGTTATCCTTGCAATTTTCATTAACAAACTGTTTATATCCAAAAAAAAATGAACAGTGTACAAAAGTTTGCTCCGGTTTAAATCACCCACAGTACTCATAATATTATAACATTGTTTGGGTGTAAATTAAAATTTATTTCAATTAACACTAAAAGAATCAATTCAAAGAATGATAAAGTGTGTAATCTTCTTGAGCATTAAGTGTAGTCTTTTGATGAATTCTCGATATCATCGATGTGATTAATCGAAATAAATTTCACTTAATGAAAGACCCAAGTAGAAAATTGGTAATGTGGACCCTCAATATTATAATACTATTTGAGTCAAAAATAAAATTTATTCCAACTAAGACAAAAAGAATCAATTCAAAGATTGATAAGGAGTGTAATCTTCATGAGCATTAAATGTAGTCTGTTGACTAATTCTCAATATCAACGACACGATTAGTCCGAAATAAATTTTATTTTATGAAAGTCTCGAGTTTTCAACTATAAAAAGAACAACATGTTACCTCGAGCATATCAATTTAGTTTTCTTATTGGATGGTACCACCAAAACTACTGTTATCCTTGCAATTTCCATTAGCAAATTATTTCTACTATAATAAATGAACAGTGTACAAAAATTTGCTCCACTTTAAATCATCCATAGTATTCATAATATATAACATTGTTTGGGTGTAAATTAAAATTTATTTCAATTAACACTAAAAGAATCAATTCAAAGAATGATAAAGAGTGTAATCTTCTTGAGCATTAAGCGTAGTCTTTTGATGAATTCTCGATATCATCGATGTGATTAATCGAAATAAATTTCACTGAATGAAAGACTCAAGTAGAAAATTGATAATGTGGATCCTCAATATTATAATACTATTTGAGTCAAAAATAAAATTTATTTCAATTAAGACTAAAAGAATCAATTCAAAGATTGATAAGGAGTGTAATATTCATGAGCATTAAATAGTCTTTTGACTAAGTTTCAATATCAACGACATGATTAGTCCGAAATAAATTTCATTTAATGAAAGTCTTAAGTTTTTAACGATAAAAAGAACAGCATGTTACCTCGAGAATATCAATTTAGTTTTCTTAGTGGATCCAGCAAAACTACTTGTGTTATCCTTGCAATTCCCATTAGCAAATTTTTCTATTACAAAAAATAAACAGTGTACAAAAGTTTTCTCCGCTTTAAATCACCCATAATACTCACTCCTGAATATCACATTGTTAGTCTATTTATTCTTTTTTTAATGGAGTGGCCCGAATTCCTAGAAAGTTCAAACTCGCAAGAGCCCATATTTAATCAGTTTGGTGTAGCACCTCGCGATAATTCTGAGATTA
>NW_025880167.1:0-839 GCF_002878395.1 Capsicum annuum
GAAAATTGAATGATTAAGACTGTTTGTTTTTCAACATCTAAATGTGTAAAAAAAATTTATTTGTATACATGTTTTGCATGTGGTAGAAGGTAAGAAAGAGTTACCTCGTGATGTACATCGTTTGGCTAAATTGGGGTTAAGTTGTTTGACTCTGCTGAAGGTAGTATAGGGGTTCAGGGTAGTTCTGAATCCTCCTTGGTTTCGGAAGTGAAGGGAAAACAATACTTAGATGCTATTTTGGTCAGACTGAAGGAGTCAGTCAAGGACCAAAAAGTAGAGGTTTTCTCCCAAGGGGGGGATGGTGTGTTGAGATTGCAGGGTAGATTGTGTGTCGCGAATGTTGATGATCTGAGATAGAGGATTATGGCTGAAACGCACGGGGCACGATATTCTATTCATCCTGGTGCCACCAAGATGTACCGAGACTTGCGGGAAATCTATTGCTGGAGTGGCATGAAGAAAGATATAGCAGCATTTGTAGCTAAGTATGCAACATGCCAACAGGTTAAGGTTGAACACCAAAGACCTGGTGGTATGATGCAAGAGTTTAGCATTCCCACCTAAAAGTAGGAAGAGATAAATATGGACTTCGTGATTGGTTTACCTCCTTCCCGATGCCATCATGATTCCATTTGGGTTGTGGTTGATAGGTTGACTAAGTCTGCTCATTTCTTGCCTGTTCATACTTCTATACTACTGAGGATTACGCTAGATTGTATATCCGAGAACTAGTCAGACTGCATGGAGTTCCCTTGTCAATAATTTCGGATAGGGGTACTCAGTTCACTTCGCAATTTTGGAAAGCTTTTTAGAAGGGTCTTGGGTACCAAGACCCTTCT
>NW_025880167.1:939-1816 GCF_002878395.1 Capsicum annuum
CAGACCGATGTTTAGGCTGAGCGGACCATCCAGACCTTAGAGGATATATTAAGAGCTTGTGCACTTGACTTTAAGGGAAGTTGGGATGATCACTTACCATTGATAGAGTTTGCTTACAATAACAGTTTCCACTCTAATATTGGCATGGCTCCGTTTGAAGCCTTATATGGGAGAAAATGTAGATCACCCATAGGTTGGTTCGAGGTGGGTGAAGCGGCTGTGAGTGGTCCTGATTCGGTATTTGAGGCTATGAAAAAAGTTAAGTTGATTAGGGAAAGGTTGAAAACTGCACAGAGTCGTTAGAAGTCATATGTGGATGTTAGAAGGAGAGACCTTGAGTTTAAAGTTAGTGACCCAGTGTATCTGAAAATTTCACCCATGAGGGGGGTGAAGAAATTGAAAAGAAGGGAAAGCTTAGTCCCCGTTATGTTGGTCCTTACAAAATTCTTAGCCGTGTTAGTAAGGTAGCTTATGAGGTCAAGTTGCCTTTCGAATTGTCCTCTGTTCATCCAATATTCCATGTCTTCATGCTTAGAAAGCATATTAGTGATGCTATAGTAGTGGATTCCTCTGTGAGTGCTGACATTCAAGAAAATCTTTCTTTTGATGAGATTCCTATTGAGATTCTTGACTTCAGTGTCCAAAGACTAAGGAACAAAGAAGTTTTCTTAGTCAAGGTGTTGTGGTGAAACCAATCTGTTGAGGGTGCAACTTGGGAAGCTGCGGCGGATATGCGATCTAAGTACCCGTACCTATTTTCCGCACACTCCGATCAAGTTGAAGGTACCATTCTTTCCTAAATCATGCACTTTTGATAAAAGTTGCAGCAGTTCAGCTGTCATTTATTTTGTGTTCAGCTGTAGTTTCTTGAATTTAT
>NW_025880168.1:0-1308 GCF_002878395.1 Capsicum annuum
CGTACCTACAAATATCACTCCAATTGTAGTTCCTCATCCTCCCGAGGAGCCATCATCTTCTAAAAGGCTGGCACATAGTAGTTTTCCTAATTCCTTTTATGATTTACCTTGTTGGAACAGTGTTGATGAGAGAACTTACACCTCAACTTATCGGGAATAGCTGAAATATTATCTTCGGTCGCCGCCAGAGGATCGCAGACGACAGATCAACACGTTGTATTGGTGGAGGAGTAATGAAAAATAATATCCCGTGCTTTCAAGATTAGCTAAAGACATCTTGAATGTTCCAATGTCAACCGTTGCATCAGAGAGCGCCTTTAGTCAAGGATGATAGCAGCTTGGAGACAACCGACACTCATTGGGAAGCAATACAACGAATGTTCTAGTTTACCTTAGAGATTGGATTAGAACGTAAAGAAGAAACCAAGGAATGGAACCGGAGCAGAGCGATAAGCTGAAACTTGAAGAAATTATATCTTCACGGAAGAACTCAGCAGAATCAAGTCCAATGCATGGTTTTACCCCCGTTCACTTTGACTATCCTATGCAAGTTACCATTAATATTAACATGAATGAGTTGAAAAAAATGATGCATAATTTGTAGATTTTTCATTCATGTAAATTATAAATTTTGGATCATTTCACAAATCGCAATCAATAAAATTCAACATGCATTCACTCCTTCTTAATCCTTACTTTATAATTTTTTTCATTTAATGATTTAAATTGAATTTCTAGTTTAAGTTTAAAACTTACTTCTAATATATTATTAATTTACTAACAAGTATTATTAATAATTTATTATATTAAGTAGCATATATTTTGTATATTTGTGTATATATCTTCTATACATTTATATATTTAATGTATACATGTGTATATGTTTTATAAATTAGTAAATAACTCTATATATATTGTAGTATATACATATATTGTAGTATATGTTTTACTTAGAGTAGTACATATATATTGAATAGTGCATATATTTGTGTATATATCTTCTATAGACATGTATATTTAATGTATACATGTATGTATATTTTATAAATTAGTATATAACTATATATATTGTAATATATATGTGTATATATCTTCTATAGACGTATATATTTAATGTATACATGTGTATATGTTATATAAATTAGTATATAACTATATATAGATATTGCAGTATATACATATACTGTAGTATATGTTTTACTTAAAATAGTACATATATATTGAATGGTGCGTATATTTGTGTATATATCTTCTATTGACGTGTATATTTAACGTATACATGTATATATGTTTTATAAATTAGTATAT
>NW_025880168.1:1408-2257 GCF_002878395.1 Capsicum annuum
GTATACATGTGTATATGTTATATAAATTAGTATATAACTATATATAGATATTGCAGTATATACATATACTGTAGTATATGTTTTACTTAAAATAGTACATATATATTGAATGGTGCGTATATTTGTGTATATATCTTCTATTGACGTGTATATTTAACGTATACATGTATATATGTTTTATAAATTAGTATATAACTATATATATTGTAGTATATATGTGTATATATATCTTCTATAGACGTATATATTTAATGTATAATTGTGTATATGTTATATAAATTAGTATATAACTATATATATATTGTAGTATATACATATATTATAGTATATGCTTTACTTAAAATAGTACATATATATTGAATGGTACGTATATTTGTGTATATATCTTCTATAAACGTGTATATTTAATGTATACATGTGTATATGTTTTGTAAATTAGTATATAACTATATGTATATTGTAGTATATACATAAACTGAAGTATATGTTTTACTTAAACCAGTACATATATATTGAATGGTGCGTATATTTATGTATATATCTTCTATAGACGTGTATATTTAATCTATACATGTGTGTATGTTTTATAAATTAGTATATAACTATATATATTGGAGTATATATGTGTATATATCTTCTATGGACGTATATATTTAATGTATACATGTGTATATGTTATATAAATTAGTATATAACTATATATATATTGTAGTATATACATACATTGTAGTATATGTCTTACTTAAAATAATACATATATATTGAATGGTGCATATATTTGTGTATATATCTTCTATAGATGTGTATATTTAATGTATACATTTGTATATGTTTTATAAATTAGTATAT
>NW_025880169.1:0-389 GCF_002878395.1 Capsicum annuum
AATTAAGTATTATAGAACAAACAAAACCTTGACTTAAGAGACACGACCGCACGATGAAAATAAAATATTTTTGGGTTTTGAATTTGACACTTCATACAAAAATGACATCAACAACTATGAAAGAAATTTTTTTTTGGTATTTTCGTTATACGAAATGTCAAAAAATTTTAACATCTTTTTTTGCATTTTTCTTTTATAAAAACTCCTATGAATGAAATTTTTTTTTTTGAAGTTTTCGAATTGTGAATGCATGCTAAACGAGACAATGGAAAATCTTTTTGATGTTTTTGAGAAAATGAGTGCAAAAGATAAAAAATCTTTTTGAATTTTTGAATTGTGAAAAACAAAAGCCATAAAAATCTCTAAAAACTACGAAACTCTTTTTTTTT
>NW_025880169.1:489-4273 GCF_002878395.1 Capsicum annuum
AAAGAGTGAAGAAAATCTTTTTGGATTTTTTGAAATAAGATCCCCGAACCAACAATAAGCTGCCTAAGTATCTCACATCCTGAAAGAGGAGAATCAGGGGTGTGTTGTTCATCCAGATTGGACAATTAAGTATTATAGAACAAACAAAACCTTGACTTAAGAGACACGACCGCACGATGAAAATAAAATATTTTTGGGTTTTGAATTTGACACTTCATACAAAAATGACATCAACAACTATGAAAGAAATTTTTTTTTGGTATTTTCGTTATACGAAATGTCAAAAAATTTTAACATCTTTTTTTGCATTTTTCTTTTATAAAAACTCCTATGAATGAAATTTTTTTTTGAAGTTTTCGAATTGTGAATGCATGCTAAACGAGACAATGGAAAATCTTTTTGATGTTTTTGAAAAAATGAGTGCGAAAGATAAAAAATCTTTTTGAATTTTTGAATTGTGAAAAACAAAAGCCATAAAAATCTCTAAAAACTACGAAACTCTTTTTTTTTCTTTTCGATTCACTTGTTCTTCTATTTTTTTCAACAATTCTTGCCTACGCCCTTTACTTGTAACACATGCTTTCACCAAATCAGTCCGTCAAATGACCATGCTACCCTCAAACATGCAACATTTAGCACGTAGGGATGATTTAGAGGTGAGTCTCCTACAAATGGCCACGTGGGTCCCGCTAGGTCTCAATATGATGCAGATAAGCATGACCTAAAGACCGACCTACGCTCGAATCCACTAACAAGGCTGTTTGGGGGAGCGTATGATCGATAGTGGATTGCTTTAGCTGTCCACCTACTCCATACTACCCAACGGCTCCCACTCCTAAAATAAGGGTGACTCAACTATAGGTCGTATACACACGTGTACTACGGACTTGTTGCAGAAAGAAAGACTCGGGTTATGCACATGATGCCAGATATAAAACGGTAACATATAAAGTAAAAACTGTAAACAAAGAGCACGTAGACACTCAACAATGATAAACAATAACACAAAACAACACAAATAAAATGTCTATACACCTATAGTGCTAAACTAAGCCGACACAACTCCAAAATAAGCTCGAATTCTGAAAATTCCCCAGCAGAGTCTCCAAAGCTATCACACCCCTTTTTTTCACTCCCAAAAAGAATTGATTTTTAAGTTTCGAAAGGGTTTTATTTTTAAAGTGACAAAAGATGAAAATTGTTTTGAAAAAGGATTCATTAGTTTCAAAACACAGAGTCACCACTTGGCATAAATCAGTTGTACCAAGTCACCCGTGGATATCATTTTTCAAAATGGTTTTGATTCTATAAAACTGATCCGCGAACAGAGATTCCGGCTAAGAAATTCTGTTAACCGAGGGGAAGGTGTTAGGCACCCCTCGATCCCGTGGTTCGACCACGGTCTCTTGGTGGAGTATTTCGGCTAATTTGGACACTATGAATGTATAAACCACACCAAACATAAATAAAACGATCAATCAAGAAAACGAATCCCAAAACAATGTTCATTCCAATTATACAGTCCAAAATAAAAAAAGAATATGAAAATGTAAATCCGATTCTACCCTACACTAATTTTATACTACGCTCCCATGCTACTCGATGCCTCGGGCCTTCATCACGGACGTCCTCCAAATACAAAATACTTCAGGGCATTCTCCGGCAAATAAATACAAGTGATCGTGGGACATTCCCCGATTAAATGAATACATTTTCAAATGCAAGAACTAAAACCAAACTGTTCAACTCAAATTCCACATTCAAACAATCAACAAGAAAACTTATTCCTAATTTTTTGCCTACCTGAACCAACATTCGCCTATTCATTTCAACATACCATAATTTTATCGCATTCCAACAATATTCATGCTCATTACGAATTAAACAAAACAACAATAAACCAAAGCTAATTTAAATTCAATTTTTTTTATCAATTTCTCAATTTTATCCCCCAAATCTATCTTTAACCACATTATTAAACCAGTTCGACTATCAAATCACTTTTCAAAATTCAAAACCAACAACACATACCCCAACGAATATGCAAACATTTAAGCATACCAATCATTCATATCCACAAAAACAATTAACATTTTGCTCGAAATATTCAAAACCACACCACAAAATCATGATATTAACCAACTTCGATATAATTAAAAAGTAGAGTTGAGAGATGGACCTTTGAAGAATCGATTTCGTTGATAATAAAATCAAGAAAGCCCAGACTATAGAATTCCTAATTGGGCCTCAACAATGAAGAACTCCAACTCCGTATTGAAAAATTTGAGACCCAAAACTGAAGCTCCTTAAATCCAATCGAACCAGAAAACCAACACTGTTAAAGTGTTGTTCACAACACTGTTCACGGCACTGTTCACAGCACTGTTCATGCTACTATTTCTCTTTTGATTTTTTTTCTCTCTTGCGCAATTCTCTCTTCTCTCCCTCAGTTTTTTTGTTCTTCTTGTAAAGAAGATGATTTGGTGATTGTGGAGAAGATGATGATGAAAGAATGAGACCCCCCTTTTCCCCTTTTAGAATTTTTCTTTTATATTTTTTATTTGATTTTTATTTTTCTTTATTTATTATCCTATGTGGAAGAATATAATTGGTGGTTTGTGGGAATAAGTGTGTGACATGTGTAAAAGTTAGTGTGACATGTGGAAAGATGAGGGTGGCGTATGGAAAAATAAGTAGGGTGTGTGTCTTTTGCCTGTATCCAATGAAAAATGAAAAGTGGGGTGTTGAGGTGGCATAATGAGGTGGCAAAGATGTTATGTATTTAATTATTTTTAATTCTTTTTTTGTTTGGGAGAAATTATCAATTAAACAAAAGTATGGTAAGGTGAATAAAATAAAAATAAAAATAAAAATAAAAATTTTAAAAAATAAAATAAAATAAAAATGATTAAAATATTTTTGGGAAAGGACAAAATTACATGTCTACACGTTCAATACTCTTGATGATCATTGTTATACTCTTGAGCCTACCGTTAAATTAAGTGGACCGCTAAAATATCTTACTAAGAAGTCTAGCATGCAAAAAGAGCTAGAGAAAGTGGTTGAGAAAGTTAAGAGTGTAAGAAATGATATGAAAAATTTCCCTGGACTTATGGGCTATGAAGATGTTTCATATAAAAATTGGGGCATTTCTTCAAGTGTTAACCTTCCTCCCAGCTTTGAGACATCAAAATTTGGAGAGCCTGATGGACAGAAGGATTCTGTGAAACATTTAGGACAACATTGCAATCAACCAAGGGAAACTGAAGGAAAACGCACCTATTGTCATGCCAGGGCCAAAGCAGAGTTTGAGAGGTCCAACCCACCAATACTATCAGCCTCAATCCCGAGCTCACATATTAGATCCACATAATTACTTGCAACAAGGTTTCTTTCTCCAAAATCCAAGAAATCTCATTCCACTTTCTCAATATCCTTTGAACAATGCACAATTGTATGCTCATCCATCTTCTTATCCACAATGGCATGCACCTGTCCCTCAACATCGTCCTCGACCCCCACAAATTTACCAAGGAACCTCTAAATCCAAGTTTCATCTGAGGCCAGAGTTCGCAAAGATGAGAAAGAAAAAATATAATTTCACTCCTATTGGGGAATCCTATGCGAGTTAATTCCAGAGATTGGTACAACAGAGCATGATCACTCCTCTCCTTAGGCATATTCCTGACCCACATTCAAGAAGTTTTGATCCTAATGTACGATGTGCATATTATTCTGATGTTCAGAGTCACAGTATTGAAGATTGTCATGCTTTGAAAAGAGA
>NW_025880170.1:0-1213 GCF_002878395.1 Capsicum annuum
TTCATTTTGGTAGCCATTGACTACCAAAATGAATCTATGCCCATTTGATGCCTTCGGCTCAATCGGTCCAATCACATCCATTCCCCAAGCCACGAACGGCCATGGAGTGGTCATTGCATGCAACTTAACAGGAGGAGAATGTATCAGATCATCGTGTACCTGACATTGATGACACTTTCGAACAAATTGAATAGAATCCCTTTCCATAGTAAGCCAGTAATAACCTGCTCGAAGAATCTTCTTTGACAAGACATGACCATTCATGTGCGACCCACATACTCCAGAGTGTATTTGAACCATGATTATCGAGGCTTCTTTTGCATCTACACACCTTAAAAGTCCCAGATCTGGGGTCCTCTCATACAAGATTCCCCCACTTAAGAAAAATCCACTAGTCAAACGCCTAATAGTCCTCTTTTGATCGTTGGTGGCATATGCTGGGTATTCTCCTGACTGAATGTACCGCTTGATATCCAAGAACCAAGGTTCTCCATCGAGCTCTTCTTCAACCGCATTATAGTAAGCATGCTGATCACAACTCTGTATATACACTGGATCGATATAGGCTTTGTCAGGATATTGGAGCATTGAAGACAGAGTGGCTAAAGCATCAACAATTTCATAATGAATCCTTGGAATATGCCTAAATTTTACTAACACAAACCATTGACATAGCTCCTGCAAGCATTGTCGATATGGGATGAGCTTCAAATCTCGCGTCTCCCAATCGCCTTGAATTTGATGGACGAGTAAATCCGAATCTCCCAAAACCAATAATTCTTGGACTCCCATATCAACAGCTAACCTCAAACCAAGAATGCAGGCTTCATACTCTGCCATATTGTTAGTATAGTAGAATTGAAGTTGTGCTGTCACCGGGAAATGTTGTCCCGATTTAGAGATAAGAACCGCACCTATTCCAACTCCTTTCGTATTGACAGCTCCATCAAAAAATAACCTCTAACCAGGATCAGTATCTATAACGACTTCATCGACACACGACACTTCTTCGTCAGGAAAATATGTCTTTAATGGCTCGTACTCTTCATCGATGGGATTCTCAGCAAGATGATCTGACAAGGCTTGGGCTTTCATGACGGTTTGAGTCACATATACAATGTCGAACTCGGTAAGCAATATTTTCCACTTTGCTAATCGACTCGTTGGCATAGGCTTCTGAAAGATATACTTCAAAGGATCCATGCGAGAGATG
>NW_025880171.1:0-1513 GCF_002878395.1 Capsicum annuum
CCTAAAGGGGGATGGATGTAATACCCCGTATTCAAGTATGTGTATTGGCGTATTCAAGTACGTGTATTGGTCTTATTTATATGGAATTAATTATTTTTTTAATTTATACCGGAATTTGCCCGTCGATGGTTCCACGCGAAGGTTATTGAATAAGCTTCCAACGATATAAAGATTTCCAAAAATGGATAGGTTTCAGATATAATCGAGTACGTTCGAAACTATAAAACGGTGGCCGGGATATTTGGGAATAGTAAATGTGCAGGAAAATTTCCTGCACACAAACTACTGAGGCCAGCTGAATTTTTAGGTCAACTTCGAACGATCATAACTCCCTTAATATAATAAACTGGGGGATCTGCGACTTATAAAAGGAAATATCTTTGAGTCTTCTTTCCAATGCAATTGGTTTTATCCAAATCCAACGTCTGTGTAAGGAGTTATACTCGTTTTACTTCAGCCTATCAAAATAGATTTTTAGGGTCAACTTCAAACGACCATAACTCCTTGTACAGGACGAACTGGGTGGCCTACTTTATATGAAATGAAATCCCTTTGAATTATCCTTCCAACGATACCATTTTCACCCAAATACGATATCGGAGCAAAGAGTTATGGTCGATCTATTTTAGCTTATCAAAACAGTCCACCAAAGGACAGATTTGACATTATTTAAATTTTAAAGGCATTTTGGTCATTTCCTATTATATTATGGACGGGAATATGTGTATATATACATGTATATGAGTCCAAAAACTCATTTTCATCATCAATCATTGAGAAAGAACAAACCCTAGCCAAATTTGACCTTTAAATTACGTTTGATTCAACCGTAGAAATTCCAAAGTAATCTGATAACTGCGTTTGTCATCTCGAGAGCTTCGAACGACACCTATTATTTGTGCAAACAGCATTACATAATCAAGAGGTGAATTCTAAGGTATGAATATTGTTTGCTTCTGTTCTTTTCCATAGGTATATGTGTCATAGAGAATTATATGTATTGGTTGTTATTGAAAGGTGATGGAAATAGGGTTACAGACTATTTTGCATGGTTTGGTTGTATTGAATTGTGGAAGGTGGATATGGTAATTGAGTTTTGGAAGGTGGATATGGTAATTGAGTTATGGAAGGTGGATATGGTGATATACTATTGAATTGATGATTATTTATGTATATGACTCAATTTGGTTTAATTGATTGGTTGGAAGGATAAATGAATCCAAACTTGATATTGGAGGATGTTGTATGAATATGCATGACATGTGAATGTAATTGGAGTATAAGAGGGTTAAAGTGACACCCTTTATGGTGTAATTAAGGCTTATTACTTAACCACTAGTTTGGTGAATTCAAATAATTGAATTGTAACGTTTGTTTGCTAATACTAGATTGCTATATATGTTTATTGTAGATAAGTAATCCGAAAAGACGGGAATTCCATTTGGGACTAGTATTGAAGGTTGACAGTCAGGTATGTAAAGCATACTCTATACCATATCTTTGGCATGAAAGT
>NW_025880171.1:1613-3620 GCF_002878395.1 Capsicum annuum
TATGTGAAGCATACTCTATACCATATCTTTGGCATGAAAGTGAACAATTGTTCTATTAAGAAAGTTTCCAAAGTTATTTAGTAACATGTGATCCATTATGTTTTTTTATGATGTCCTACGTTACCAATGAACTTGTTTCCACCCTACAAGATTTCAAGACATTCCAATACTTACTTGTTTTCCAAATCTTACATGTTTATTGAACTAATGAATGTCAGAAGGTATCCGATTACTCAAACAAAATCCATGTGCTATTAATGACTCCAAAATGTTTCATTGATATACCAATAAGTTCCTACTTCATTGTTATGGCATTGATGACCCCAAAACACTTTATTGATATACCAATGAGTTCTTACTTTATTGTTATTGCATTGATGGTCTATTTAAATGTCTCTTATTGATGTATCATTGTTTTAAAGTATCAAAAATGTGGTGGTGACTAAAATAACAATCTCAAAGATTAATTGAACTAAGTGATGGAAGTTCTCTCTTATCGGGTGGTATCCCAGGGGCATAAGTCTATCATGGGTCGATCCCTATTTATGTGTTTATGGGTGATATCCCAGGGGCATAAGCCTATCATGGGCCGATCCCAGTCGATATGTACTGGAGGCAGCCTAATGGTCATAGTACAGTACAGTAATGATTACAAAGATGATTAGAACGAAGGTAAAGTGATTGAATAAATACAATGTACAGGCTGTCATAAGTTCTAGTAAGTGTGGTCCACTTCTATTATGATTTATTCACTTGTTTCTGATTTCTATTGAGCTCCTATATCATATGTGATTATCTACAGCTTTACATACTCAGTACATATTTCATACTGACGTCCCCCACGGGGGACCTGCATTTCATGCTGCAGGTATAGGTACCTCAGCTCATACACTACACAATTGATTACTGCACGAAAAAGGTATATTTCCATTTTCCAAATAAATCAGTCCTTGAATGGAAAGGTGAAACTGGCGCGCCAAAAGGTAGATTTATTTCTCATTTTAAGGTAAGAAGAATGATTTCCAAGGGATACATATATCATTTAGTTAGAGTAAGGGATACAGAAGCGGAGCCACCAACTCTTCACGCTGTTCCGGTGGTAAATAAATTTTCTGATGTATTTCCTGAAGATCTTCCAGGTTTGCCTCTTGAATGAGAAGTAGAGTTTGATATTGATGTAATACTAGGCACCCAACCAATCTCCATTCCTCTGTATAGAATGGCCCAGCAGAATTACGAGAATTGAAAGAGCAATTGAAAGAATTGCCAGAGAAGGGATTCATAAGGCCTAGTATGTCCCCCTGGGGAGCACCAGTGTTATTTGTGCGCAAAAAAAATGGCTCGCTGAGGATGTTAATTGATTATCAACAATTGAATAAGGTCACTATTAAGAATAAATATCCTCTCCCAAGAATTAATGATTTATTTGATCAGTTACAGGGCACCAAGTGCTTTTTTAAGATTGATTTGAGGTCAGGTTACCACCAAGTGAGGGTCAAAGAGAAGGATATACCCAAGACAACTTTCCGAACATGGTATGGTCATTATGAGTTTCTAGTTATGTCATTTGGTCTAACAAATGCACCCGCAGATTTTATGGATTTGATGAATAGAGTGTTTAAGCCATTCTTGGATGTACTTGTGATAGTTTTTATAGATGATATTCTAGTTTATTCTAGATTAGAAGAGGACCATGCCAATCACTTATGACAGGTATTACAGACTCTTTATGATTGTAAGCTTTATGCAAAGTTCTCTAAATGTGAGTTTTGGTTAAATTCAGTGGCATTTTTTGAGTCATATTGTATCTAGTGAAGGGATAAAGGTTGATGCTCAAAGGATAGAAGTTGTGAAGAACTGTCCAAGGCCCACAACGCCTACGGAGATTCATAGTTTTCTCGGGTTGGCCGATTATTATAGAAGGTTTGTGGAAGGCTTTTCTTCCATTTCAGCACCCTTAGCCAAGCTAACCCATAAAGCATCCAAATTCCAATGGAATGATGCCTG
>NW_025880172.1:0-3849 GCF_002878395.1 Capsicum annuum
GATACCAATTTCACATAATTCTGACACCTGAGGAAGAAGTTATGGCTTTGCAAAGTGGAGTGTGTCGTGCAGCATAAGGTGTGCGACGCACACCCTAACTTATACCATAAGGTTTACGCCGCATATATTATTACTCAAGTGACTTAAACACTCCATTTTTGGGGTAAAATTGTCCTTTTCCCACCCTTATTTAGCCATAAACACAAAATTCAGTTCCCAAATACCCCAAAATACACCTTAATTCATCAAAATTGCTCAAGAACTCTCCTTAGGGTTTCAAAATAAAAATCCAAGCAACTCAAGATTCAACCGTGGGTTTTTGAAACTAATTGCATATTTGGAATCCCCAAAATGTAGGCTTCAAGAAGCAACTATCATCTTCGTATATAGAGGTACGTGAGGATATCTCAAAAATCTCATGGACTTAAAAATTCATGTTTTAAAAATGGGGGTTTTGAAATTATGAATACAATTCCATTTTAAACGTTTTATGATATTGATTTGTTCTTTAGGCCTATTCCCGAAGTTGTTTGATATATGATATATGTATATGCATGTATTCCGAAAAGATGTTAACTTAAATTCCTCTCTTTATATGATCTTATTTTAAATACACATATGATGTGAAATGTTTGAAATCATCTTGACAAGCGTGACATGAAATATTTTGAAAATGGTCATGGTTTTGACTTGCAATGAGAGGGTTGTTATGTTGAAATATGATGAATATAATGGCTGCATAAAAGAATGATATGATATTGATGGCTTGCAAGTCGGGTATGACGATACCCTACAGAATAATATATGTGATTGAATTAAATGGAGTTTGATGCATTGGTTTTACATGAGATAGGTGGATGCCCGAAGAAGGCGTTTGAGTGTAAGGGCTCATCGCTAGAAACCGTGTTTGCCGACATAGGGATTTGGTACCACGCTAAGTGATCTAGTGTACTTTACTTTATGTCATTCTGAAATTGGGCTATGGTTAGGAGCCCAGGCTAAGTGATCTTGGGCACTACTATACTTTATTGGGTCGAGACACCCTGCTGTGTGATCTTGTGTGTCTTCCCCTCACTTATACTCTAATCTCGGCAGCAATCAAGATTTGACAGTTGGTGTAAATATTATATGTAGGGTATTCCACCTAGCTCAGCTGCATTACATTGTTGTTGAAAACTATTACATTATGCTCATGTGTTTTCAAATGATTTGATATGGAACTGCTTTATAATGGCTCTCATCTATATTTGGAAAAAAATATTATATTTTGTTTTTGATTTCTCTGCATACCAGTACTTTTGTATTGACCCCCTTCCCTCCCAGGTTTTGAGGCATAGTTTAGGGGTCCAGATAACCAGTAGATCTCTTCCGACAGATTTGCAAAATCAAGTGGTAAGCCTTCTATATTTCGGAAGGCCTGATGTCTGTCAGTTCATTTATCATTTTGTAGTGTTGGGTCTAGTGGGGGCCTTGTCCCAGTTTTCAGACAGTAATTTGTTTCAGTCATGTTTTAGAGATTTCGTAGACGGTTGTTCAGATGTCGATAGATGTTATGGGATATTATTTTACTTTTGTTGATTTCATTTAATTTATGACCATGTTTTCTATAATATTGTGTATCTTCCACATATCTTATTATCATATGAATTATGTGCATGATTACCAGATAGATAGGGGTGTTTCGGGCCTTCATGGCTTGAAATGCTCGTCACGGCCAGGGCCCCGGTTCGGATTGTGACAAACTTGGTATCAAAGCACGATTCATGGTCCCAGGGTGTCTGTGAAATCGTATCGGGTAGAGTCTTGTTTATAGGTGTGTAGCGCGCCACACTTATAAGCAGGAGGCTACTAGGAGTTTAGGAATGTCTCTCTTTCTTCATGTTCTAGTTCGTGCAATAGAGTCAGAATGTTCCTCTTTCATACTCTAATTCGTGCTATGGTGTCGCCCATACGAAAGTAAAAAAAAAGTCATCCCAAATTCTTTCCTTACTCTAATGTCCTCAGATATGTCTCATTATTGAAGTGATTCAAGTGAAGAAGTTTAGAATCTAAATGGTATGGTCCTTTCTAATTGAACCATATAAGAGTTAAAATTTGTGCAGGGATTTGAGAAGAGCCCGTTAGTACTTCAATGTGTATTGATTCCGATGTAAACATTGATCCTAATGGAATCATGCTTTTCAGCTTGAGGTATTAATTGGATTTAGTCCCCTTCAAATTTATGTTACAAATGTCTTGCTTAAGGGGGGGGGGGGGATGATGTGTAGTAGAATGTTGGAACTGTATTTCCACCTGAATAGTAGTATGCATTAAAGTATTATTGTTATGACCTATTGGTAGTGAAATTAGACCAAGAAGTTGGTGATGTGAAGTCACAAAGTTAGAAGTCAGAGCGAGGATGACTTTTGTGTAAATGAATATTTTAGTTGAATAACCGATGTTCGAGAATGATTTACCCCTTATGGTGATAGACTAATGTGGGAACTAGTAGCATGTGTGGATGGTATGGTAGTCCGTGAAGGAAGTGTTTGACTCCAATTTTATTTATACAGAGTAAGATGTGTATTGTTAGTTCATTGGATATTGCGTATTAAATTTCTATCTCATGTAATCTTTTTATCAAGGTGTTGTTGAAAAAAATAAAGTCTAGTGAAGCTGTGTGGGGCTCTTTCAATTCACTAGCATAGTTGACTTGTCATTTATCTCATTTTCTTGTTAAAAATACAAAATCAAAGTCTAGTGAAGCCGTGTGAGGCCTGTTTCGATTCACTAGCAACTTGTTGTTCTTGTGTTGGTTTAATATATATATAGCTGAATCTGTTTGCATGAGATTGAGTTGGTAAAGAGGTGATTTGTCCTTGTGTGTTAGTTTAGTAGAAGTTAGAGAAGGAGTTGTTAGTTAGGGTGATTTGTCGGTTGCTTGAAGTGTGAAAATGGTTATATTACCCAGTAAGTTGTAAGTATAGACTCATGGTTGTTTGTGTAATTTGAAGGTAGTCTAAATGTATATTTGGGTAAGTAAGTATAAGGTGAGAAATCCGCATAAGTAGAAAAGATTGTATGGGGTTATAATATAAGATTAAGATTGATCATGTCTATTATGTAACTTTACCCCTTGACCTTCTTTTCATTGGTAATTGTAAACTAGTACTACTTGTGAGAAGGTATGTAGTGATAAGAGTTCTATTCATGACTCGGTGCATAAGAGTTCAACGTATAATCTCAAAAAGTTTTCAAGTATTTCAGCTCAGATAGTGTAATACCCTTGTACGATCTCAGTCTTGATGTCTTATGATTCGTACTTGCATAAGTTATCACCTCCTAATTTCAATATGTATGATTGGATCATGAATATTTCAAGGGAATCCTAAATTTTCAGCACAAATCAGCTTCTTGAAGCAAGAAAAAGTCAAGTCAGCTCAGAATTCAGTTTCATTATAGAAGTTTAAATATTTCAGATCAGTTATGTCCTTTCTTAGAAGGCACATCATGTCCGCATTATTCCATACCTTTAAGCTTCAACAAGTTCCTACCCATCATTCGGGGACAAATGATCCCAAGGGGGAGATAATGTAACATCCCGCATTTCGAACGAGAACGAAAATCGTCATTTTCTTCACGTAAAGGTTCCAAAAGCCATAAATCCAATGCAAGTTTAATGTGTTAATAAATTATGTAGTGTGGAAACCTATTTGAGCATGAATTGAGATCATAGAGGTCCCCAAGCTCAAGGACAAGTTGAAAGTTTTCCTATCGTTCGATTTTTAGTGAGCGCTGAAACTTAGGTCAACTTCAATCGACGATTACTCTTTGTATATATTTAATTAGAGTGCCTACTATATATCAAAT
>NW_025880172.1:3949-4460 GCF_002878395.1 Capsicum annuum
ATTGAGGTCCCCAAGCTCAAGGACAAGTTGAAAGTTTTCCTATCGTTCGATTTTTAGTGAGCGCTGAAACTTAGGTCAACTTCAATCGACGATTACTCTTTGTATATATTTAATTAGAGTGCCTACTATATATCAAATGAAAGGTATTCAAATTATCTTTCCAACGATACTAATTTCGCAAAAATTCGACACCCAAGAAAGAAGTTATGGCTTTGCAAAGTGTAGTGTGTCGTGCAGCATAAGGTGTGCGACGCACACCCTAACTTATGCCATAAGGTGTGCGACGCACAACCTAATGTGTGCGATAAAGAGTGCGCCGCACAACCTATATCATGCGATAAGGTGTGCGCCGCATATATTATTACTCAAGTGACTTAAACACTACGTTTTTGGGGTAAAATGGTCCTTTTCCCACCCTTATTTAGCCATTAACACGAAATTCAGTTCCCAAATACCCCAAAATACACCTTCATTCATCAAAATTGCTCAAGAACTCTCCTTAGGGTTTCAA
>NW_025880173.1:0-1250 GCF_002878395.1 Capsicum annuum
TGATATAGGCAGCAATATCCAACACCGCTTCCTCGAACGCAACCACACGCTTATGAAGATCCCTGAAGGATGAGGTTTCCACTACATCTTTGGAGGTGCTCGAAGAATCATCATCACCAATGCGTACTCCAACGGAGTTACCACCCAAATCCCCGTCATCATCACTGTCCTCATTTGAAGTGAGGACAGTCACCCCTTCTAACTCTTTCTTCAAGCCATCGAGGACGTTATTCTTTACCTCGTCCGTATATGGCTCAAACGTAATCATGTAATCCATCTTCATCTCATGAACAGTAGGGATGATGTACGGGTGCACGTTCTACTAAATATCAATTAACAATGACATAACATTCGATAAAATGGTACTATTATTGCATTATAGAAAATAAGTTCATACCTCGGTAACTTTTACTTTATACTTGAATGGGTCACCTTCGATTATCTTTTTGCTTTTTGAAGTGTGCTATCTGAGGATGCGGGGGATGGGTGAGGGTTCATCCATTGATTTTCCAGCAAATTCTCCAAGATAAGGAAAGACCTCATAGATCCAAATCTGTAAGCAGTACAACAGTGAAAAAATAACTATGAGTCTATGACATAGTATAAATAAAATGATAATCTACGATAAACTCACTAAAGGGTTTATGGTAGATACCATGAATGCCCAGGGAAATCCGAATAGAGCATAGGATGCCTTCTGCTTCTCATCAAATACTTTCATCTGCTTCTTCAGGTCACTTTTCTTCTTCAGATAGTCTATGGTCAATTGAAATGTCTCTTTCCTCCACGGATACTTCTCGAAGAAACTCAAAGAGTCGACCATTCAAATCGGTTTTGTGTCAACAACCTTCGTCGAATATTTCGCAAGCAACATGGTGTGCAAGAACCACAGTAGACAACATTTGAACTTTTGGTCCTCGTTTAGCTTATTCCCTCTGATCAGGTGTAACAAGTTGTCCGCCGTGATGTTTTTGTTTTTTGTCACCTTAAAACAAAAATTGTCCCCCTTTGCTAACACCTTCTTCATTTTTGATTCACGAGGGTATGATGATCAGTTCAGCCCCGTGATCAAACAAAAATCTTTCAAGCCAAAATAGTTAGGCTTGTTGTTAACGTAAAACCACATCTCATGACGCTTCTTATCGTTCTTAATGCGTCGCAACAGCAAATAATGGACCAACTACCCATTGAACTTGAGATGTTCCGGCAGGTTTCTCAGGTGTCCAAAATAGGACAGCTTGAATCTTTTC
>NW_025880174.1:0-2243 GCF_002878395.1 Capsicum annuum
GTAGTTTATTTTAGAATTCTTTATGGCTTTTGTTCTTCACAATCCAAAAACTCAAAAAGATTTTTTTTTTCTCAAAATACCGTAAAAGCGAAAATAAAAATTATTTGCCTTTTCTACTTATTTGTCAAAAAAATAAAAAATACCAAAAAGATTTTTTTTCCTTCATAATTGGTGGTGTCAGTCTTAGCTGAAAATCCAAAAGTTTTTTTTTTCGTTTGTTTTTGGTAGTGTCTCCTAAGTTAGGGTCAATTTATTAGTTAATCGTTAATTGTCCAATTTGGACGAACTATGCACCCCTGATTCTCCTCTTTCGGGAGTGAGATACGTAGGTAGCCTATTGTTGGTTCGGGGATCTTATTTAAGAAATCCGAAAAAAAATAAAATAAAATTTCTTCACTTTTCATCTAGAGTAGGTGTTTCATACATGTCTTGAAAATAAAAATACAAAAAAAATCCTTAATAGTCGTAGGTTTTATTTTTGGTTGATCTTATTCCAAAAAAAAAAAAAAATTTAAAAAAAATTTTCTTCACTCTTTATTTAGAGTAGGTGTTTCATATACATCTTCAAGAGAAAACTACAAAAAAAATTTCCTTTAATAGTTTCAAGTTTTATTTTTCATATGAATTCAAAATTGAAAACCCCAAAAGATTTTTGTTTGGTAATCATAGGTTTCGTTTTCCATAGGTATTTTAAAAGTAAAAAATGCAAAATATGTTCGTCAATTCTTTTGACAAATTTTTATTTTTCTTTTCTTCTTAAAGTTTCAAGAAAAAAGAGTTTAATTGGCCATTTTGGCTAGGCCCGAACTATGCAAGATTTGATTCATGTACAACATGATACGTAGGCAACCTACTTTTGGGTTCGATCTAATCATTTTGTTTCGTTGTTTTTCATTATTTTTCCTCTTTTAAAGAAAAACAAAAGCCATAAAAGATGATAAAATAAAGGTAGATAACGGAAAAAAAAATAGAGATAGATACGAAAAAAAAATATAATAATAATAATAAGAGTAGATAAAAAAAAGTGTAGACAAAAATCAGGATGATGTTAAAATGACCTCGCTACCCTCAAAAGCTGGTAGAAATAAACATGAATTTAGGACAATTTTACCAATGTGATTCCCATGTTTGTTATGTGCCCTAATCCTAACGGATGTCGTCTTTGATGAGCATGTTCTTTTAGATAACAGTGGTAGGTTTGCAGCACTCTGGCTAGTCACCCATACTTCACTAGATCCAAAGCAAAGCTCTCCATGGCTAGCAGGGAGATTGAAAATTCGCTCATTGACCCGGATCAGGATCACAGGGAAGAAAGTTCTGAACACAATGATGAGGTAGTAAGGCTCAGGCAACAATTGATAGATTTACACCGGGCATGGGCCAGCGGAATGCCTCCTCCCCTGCTCCCTGAAGATCTTGGGAATATCTCTAATTACCCCCCACTCTCTCAGGCGCAATTCTCTGCTCCTACTGAGTCACCTGAGCACGCGCTAAGATTTACTCCAGGACATTATTATCCTGGCAGTTCTGGTGTGCCCTTGGCAGCTCCCCAATCAAGACTAGCTGCTCAGCCAGCGCCACCAATCACACCGGTATTCGGGGCTCCGCCACCACATGAAACTCCCATATATGCTGTGCGTCCCACAATAAGGCCTCCTAGGTCTGCCAGTGAGCCAGTACTGAAGGTTCCAGATAGTCAGTATTTTGCCTCTGAGCCTACTTTGCAAATGAATGAACCGTATGGGTACACTCAGCCTCCTGCATTTTCATTTGATACGGAGAAACCTGTCGCAACAGAGGAACAGGATATCATAGACCGGAAGTTGAAAAGTTTAGAACAAGCTATGAGGAATTTGTAAGGAATCGGAGATTATAGGAGTGTTTCCTATTAAGATCTTTGCATGTTACCAGACATCAACCTTCCCCCTGGTTTTAAGATGCTTAAGTTTGAGAAGTATGCAGGACGCGGTGATCCCATTACACACTTGAGACGTTATTGCAACCAGTTGAGGGCTGCAGGAGGAAAGAAAGAATTTCTCATGGCCTTCTTTGGCGAGAGTCTTTCAGATCTTGCCTCAGAATGGTTTATCGATCGAGATATCGATAAATGGAATAGCTGGGATGATTTGGCTTTTGAATTTGTTCAACATTTTTAGTACAACATCGACCTGATTCCGGACGAAAAATCCTTGGTCAACATGAAGAAAAAGAGCACTGAAGGTTTTAGGGAATACACGATAAGG
>NW_025880175.1:0-13148 GCF_002878395.1 Capsicum annuum
ATGCAGTTGTATAAACATCATCATCATAAATATTTATAAGAAATATGCAGGATGTATGATGTTTATACAACTGCATACACCCCCATATACTCGGTTCCTTTCTATGTTACTTACCTACATCTTTGGATGTGGGCTGCATTTTCTCAGAATGTAGGTTGAGGTGCTCAGCTCCAGGTTCGACAGTGATTCTTCGGGCACACTGTTCTACATCCTCTGTTGTGGTGAGTCCTCATGTTCCGAGGACATGATGTCTGATGTTGGTTTCACAAAATTATTTACATTTGATAACTGTGTATGAGTCAGTTGGGGCATGTCTCAATGGCTCGCTGGTTTTATTGATTTTCTTAGAGGCTTGTTAGACTAGTAGAGATGTTGGGAGTTGATTAATAAGTCATATTTTCTTATCTTTCTAAAATTATTTTATTCTTGGATGATGATTACTGTGTTGATATTTGAGGGTTATTTATGGAAACCCCATTGATTTGTGTTGAACTGAATGAAAATGGCTCAAAGGGTTAGCTTGGGGCGACTCGTAGCCTCAAACACCGTGTGAAGCTCCGGGACCCATTTTCTGGGGCGATACAAACTTGGTATCAGAGCCTAAGGTTTTAAGGTGTCCTAGGGAGTCTGACAAGCCGCGTTAAGTAGAGTCTTGATCATCGATGTGTAGTGCACCACATCTATGAGCAAGAGGCTTCAAGACGTTTTAGGAAAAAATATGATTCTTTCTTTCAGAAGTCTATCGTGCTTAAAGTGTCTCTCTCTTCTATTAATTCATGCTCTTCCCTTTTAAAAATATGTCTCCACGTCGAGCGAGAAGAAATAATGATGGTCAGCAACCTCAACCCGCTGACCCATTGAATGAAAACGTGTCTCATGCTGAATTTTGGGCAGCCTTTCAGGCGCTGGCCCAAGATGTTATTACAAATGTTCAGGCCAACTCGGCCCCGGCTTCACAGCAGCAGGGAGGTGATTCAGCTGCTGCCAGGATCCGTGACTTCATGCGGATTAATCCGCCGAAATTCTATGGGTCCAACTCTGATGAGGATCCACGGTTGTTTTTAGAGGAGGTGCAGAATATTACTTAGGTGATGCATGTATTTAAGGAACATAGTGTGGAGTTGGCTGTGTATAGGTTGAAAGACCTTGCTTATGATTGGGTTGTTGCTTGGAGGAAAGGTAGAGGTGAGGGAACTGTCCCTACAACTTGAAAAGAGTTCCAGGATGCATTCCTGGACAATTTTTTCCCTTTGGAGATGAGGGAGGCAACGGTGGAAGAGTTTATGAACCTGCGAAAGGGCTCTATGACTGTTAGGGAGTACTGTCTAAAGTTCAATTAGTTGGCCAAGTATGCTCCTGACTTAGTGGCTGATAATCAGGCTAGTATGAGTAAGTTTGTGACTGGAGTGTTTAGTTATGTGGTTAAGGAGTGTAGGTTTATTATGCTGAATAGTGAGATGAATCTTTCTAGGCTGATGACTCATGCCCAACAGATTGAGGCAGACAAGATTAAGGAGAGAGATAGAATGAGAGGGAATAAGAGAGCTAGGTCCAAGCAGCACGGACAAGGTCAGACTAGATCGCAGGAAGGGAGTCGCCCTCAGTATCAGGATTGTTCATCTATACCAGTACCGTCATCTGCTAGTGCTCCCGTGCCTAGAGGTAGGCAGGAGCAAGGTAGCAGGTCATATGTATCCACGTCCCAGTACAGTGCTGGCAGTAAGCCAAATTGTTCCCTGTGTCCTAAGTGTGGCAGGGCTAATTCGGGTGAGTGTTGGGGTGAGAAGAGGGGTTATTTCTGGTGTGGTGACATGGGTCACAGAGTTAGAGATTGTCCACAGGATGGAAAAGGGCGTCGCGACTATCGCCGTCAGACCCGGACTCAGACTGTTAGTGCTCCAGTTGCAGTGACTTGCCCAGCCCCAGCTTAGGGCGCCTCTTCTAGCAATACTGGCGGGCAGTGCCAGAATAGATTCTATGCTTTACCGTCCCTCCAGGAATAGGAGGACTCTCCCGATGTTGTTACTGGTATGCTTCATATATTTTAATTTGATGTGTATGCTTTGTTGGATCCTAGATCCAGTTTCTCATATGTTACACCTTTGATTGCTGTGAATTTTGAAATGAGTCCTGAGATTATTCCTGAGCCTATCCTAGTTTCTACCTCAGTGGGTGATTCGATTATTTCCCAAAAAGTGTATAAAAAGTGTCCTGTTACCATTCTTCATAGAATCTTGTTGGCTGATCTGATTGAGTTAGACATGGTAGATTTTGATGTGATTCTGGGTATGGAATGGTTGTATTCTTCTTATGCCTGTATTGATTGTCGGACCCGAGTGGTTAAGTTTTAGTTTTCGGGTGCATCCGTGTTTGAGTGGTCTAGGAATTCTGTGTCACCCAAGAGTCATTTTATCTCTTACCTCAAATCTAGAAAGCTTATTTCCAAGGGGTGTATTTACCATTTGGTTAGAGTCATAGACACTAAGTCTGAGACTCCAACTCTCCAGTCTGTTGACGTCGTCAATGAGTTTTCTGATGTCTTTCCGAATGATCTCCTAGGGATACCTCCTGATAGAGAGATAGAGTTCGGGATTGATTTCTTCCCGATACTCAGCCCATTTCTATTCCTCCTTACCGTATGGCCCCTGCAGAACTTAAGTAGTTAAAAGAGCAACTCAAAGATCTACTAGATAAGGGTTTCATAAGGCCTAGTGTTTCTCCTTGGGGTGCTCTTGTATTGTTTGTAAGAAAGAAAGATGACTCTTTGCATATGTGCATTGATTACCTCCAACTGAATAAAGTCACCGTAAAAAATAAGTACCCCCTTCTGAGAATAGATGGTTTGTTTGACCAATTGTAAAGTGCAAGTTATTTATCAAAGATAGACCTTCATTCCGGCTATCATCAACTCAAAGTTAGGGAGTGTGACATATCGAAAACTGCTTTCCAAACTCGTTATGGCCATTTTGAGTTTCTTGTTATGTCTTTTGGGTTAACTAATGCCCCAGCAGCTTTTATGGACCTCATGAATCGAGTGTTCAGACCATATCTGGATATGTTTGTCATAGTGTTCATCGATGATATACTGGTGTACTCCCGTAGTGAGGATGAACATTCTGATCATCTTCGAACTGTCTTACAAACACTTAGAGATCACAAGTTGTTTGCCAAGTTCAGTAAGTGTGAGTTTTGGCTAAGGTCAGTTGCTTTTCTGGTTCATATCATTTCTTTCGAGGGTATCAGAGTTGATCTCCAAAAGACCAAAGCTGTTAGAAATTGGCCTAGACCTATTTCTCCGACTGATATTTAAAGTTTCTTAGGTTTAGCTGGCTATTACCGCCGTTTTGTTGAGGGTTTCTCCTCTATAGCGTCTCCTATGACTCATTTGACCCAAAAGAAACTGAAGTTCTTGTGGTTCGAATCTTGTGAGAAGAGTTTTCAGGAGTTGAAGACTCGACTCACTTCACCCCCTATTTTGACTTTGCCTGATAGTGTTGAGGGTTTTGTGGTGTACTGTGATACTTCGAGAGTTGGGTTGGGTTGCGTATTGATGTAGAAGGGTAAGGTGATAGCATATGCTTCTAGACAGTTGAAACCCCATGAGAAAAATTACCCCACCCATGACCTTGAGTTAGCTGCTGTTGTATTTGCTTTGAAAATCTGGAGACTATTTGTATGGTGTCCATGTTGATGTTTTCACTGATCATAAGATTCTGCAGTATGTGTTTAGCCAGAGAGAATTGAATCTTAGGCAGAGACAATGGTTAGAATTGTTAAAGGACTATGATATGTGTGTGCTATACCATCCGAGCAAGGCCAATATTGTGGCGGATGCCCTAAGTAGAGTGTCCATGGGTAGTGTTTCCAATGTGGTAGAAGGTAAGAAAGAGTTGGCTCGTGATGTACAGCGTTTGGCAAGATTCGGGGTTAGGTTGTTTGACTCTGCTGAAGGTAGTATAGGGGTTCAGAGTAGTTCCAAATCCTCCTTGGTTTCGGAAGTGAAGGAAAAGCAATACTTAGATGCTAGTTTGGTCAAACTGAAGGAGTCAGTCAAGGACCAAAAAGTAGAGGTTTCTCCCAAGGGGGAGATGGTATGTTGAGATTGCAGGGTAGATTGTGTATCCCGAATATTGATGATCTGAGATAGAGGATTATGGCTGAAACGAATGGGGCACGATATTCTATTCATCCTGGTGCCACCAAGATGTACCGAGACTTGCAGGAAATCTATTGGTGGAGTGGCATGAAGAAAGATATAGCAGCGTTTGTAGCTAAGTGTGCAACATGCCAACAGGTTAAGGTTGAACACCAAAGACCTGGTGGTATGATGCAAGAGTTTAGTATTCCCACCTAGAAGTGGGAAGAGATAAATATGGACTTCGTGATTGGTTTACCTTCTTCCCGACGCCATCATGATTCCATTTGGGTTGTGGTTGATAGGTTGACTAAGTCTACTCATTTCTTGCCTGTTCATACTTTATATACTACTGAGGATTACACTAGATTGTATATCCGAGAGCTAGTCAGACTGCATGGAGTTCTCTTGTCTATCATTACGGATAGGGGTACTCAGTTCACTTCACAATTTTGGAAAGCTTTTTAGAAGGGTCTTGGTACCCAACTGCTTTTGAGTTCTGCTTTTCATCCGCAGACCGATGGTCAGGCTGAGCGGACCATCCAGACCTTAGAGGATATGTTGAGATCTTGTGCACTTGACTTTAAGGGAAGTTGGGATGATCACTTACCGTTGATAGAGTTTGCTTACAATAACAGTTTCCACTCTAGTATTGGCATGGCTCCGTTTGAAGCCTTATATGGAAGGAAGTGTAGATCACCCATAGGTTAGTTCGAGGTGGGTGAAGCGGCTGTGAGTGGTCCTGATTCGGTATTTGAGGCTATGGAAAAAGTTAAGTTGATTAGGGAAAGGTTGAAAACTGTGCAGAGTCGTCAGAAGTCATATGCGGATGTTAGAAGGAGAGACCTTGAGTTTGAAGTTGGTGACCTAGTGTATCTGAAAATTTCACCCATGAGGGGGGTGAAGAGATTCGGAAAGAAGGGGAAGCTTTGTCCCTGTTATGTTGGTCCTTACAAAATTCTTAGCCGTGTTGGTAAGGTAGCTTATGAGGTCGAGTTTCCTTCCGAGTTGTTCTCTGTTCATCCAATATTCCATGTCTCCATGCTTAGAAAGCATATTAGCGATGCTGTGGTAGTGGATTCCTCTGTGAGTGCTGACATTCAAGAAAATCTTTCTTTTGATGAGATTCCTGTTGAGATTCTTGATTTCACTGTCCGAAGACTAAGGAACAAAGAAGTTCCCTTGGTCAAGGTGTTGTGGCGAAACCCATCTGTTGAGGGTGCAACTTGGGAAACTGAGGCAGATATGCGATCCAAGTACCCGCACCTATTTTCTGCGAACTCCGATCAAGCCGAAGGTACTGTTCTTTCATAAATCATGCACTTTTGATAAAAGTTGCATCAGTTCAGCTGTCATTTATTATGTGTTCAGCTGTAGTTTCTTGAATTTATGCATTCTATGTTGCATTCAGAGTGAGAAACGATGTGGTGATGAGTCTAACAAATGGTTTCAGCTGTATGCTCAATTCCCTATCTAATCTTGGCATGTCTAGTGTCATTTGAGGATGAATGTTTCCAGGGGGGGATGATGTAATACCCCGGGAAATTTTTTGTTGAAATTTTATGCATAAACGTGTCGGGTTCTATCTTCTAGAATGAATTATAAATTTTCCATACGGAATATCTTAGATTATGACCCACCATTGCGTAGAGTATCGAATAATATTTCCAACGATATGTGGATCATCCAAAACGGACACCCGAGCGACGAGTTATGAACATTCCGATCGAATCGTGAATAGTAGTGAACAGTAAAACGTGCAGGAAAAAGTACTGAGGCCTGGAGTATTTTTGCTCCAACTTTAAATGATCATAACTCCCTGTACATAATGATCTGGGTGATTTACTATATATCAATGGAAAGCTCTGCGAGTCCTCTTTCCAATGAAATTGGTTTCATCCGATTTGTCTATCAGAGCAAAAGGTTATGGTTGATCTACTTCAGCCTATCAAAAGAAAATTTTTAGGTCAACTTCAAACGATCATAACTCCTCATACATAATGATTTGGGTGAGATACTATATTTCAACGGAAATATATGAGAGTCCTCTTTCTAATGAAATTGGTTTCATCCAATTTGGATATCGGAGTAAAATGTTATGGTTGGTCTACTTCAGACTATCAAAACAGTCCATCAAAGGATAGATTCGAGAATTATTTGATTTTTAGGGGCATTTTGGTCATTCCCCCTCACCCAAAATCCGTCCAAACCCTATATTAAAGCCTATTAGAAGCATTATATGTTATATTTCATCAAATTTCCTCAAAAAGAAAACCCTAAGCTCCTACATCCAATTTCAAGAACCTCCAAAGTTCACCATTAATTCTACAAATTTATTCAAGATTCCAAGTTCCTAGTTCAAGAACTCCAAGAACCATCATTCAAAGGCAAGATTAACATCTCAAAAATGAGTATCGATCTAAAGTTCATCATTCAAGGTATGTGGGGTTTTTCAACAAGAACTCTCTCTCGGTCTTGTGCCCAAAAGTAATTTTCTTTACAAAGGCATGATTTTTATTTGATTTTTACGAATTTGAAGCATGAACCCATATCTTATGATGATTATTATGAAATCTTGATGTTTATGATTTTGAAAGATCAATTTACATGTGTGGAGATATAAAGCATGAATCTTGAACGATATTTATCATGATTTTGATATTTGGATCGTGAATCCCCATTGGAAATTGTGTTTTTTTAGAAAGTGTGTGTTATAAGCACGTTGATGTTGAATATTTGAGATATTTTGAATGATTTGACCTTTTGGTCTTAATGTAGTTGTTTTGAACTCGAGTGTGAAAGAAATCCACAATGTGGTTGATTTTGATAGATGGGAAGCATGATGGCTCCCGATGTATATTTATATATTATTGAAATTGTTTTGTTGTGGATTATCTTTGAAATAATCTGAGCTAAGTCCGGGAGAAATCTTTAGCACCGAGTGGGAGGTATAAAGCGACCTTACTTCCCTAGAACTATGTGCCCCCGTAGGAGTGAGCTTGAGGCTGATTTATATAGTGATCACTAGTTTGTATGGATTTGATATCGATAGTCCTACTCCGATGGCAAGGATAGGACGGTTCTCCCCAACGTGGGTTGTACGTTGGACTCCATGTAGCTCACATGGTTTATGCCGGTTATAGGATCTCCCAGTGTGTGAGTGTTTCCTTGTATCTATGGTGAATGATGAAGTGATTTGAAAGTGTAATTGTGAAAGTTATTCTTTCGAAAGATTTAAATGATATTTACATTATGAGAATTGATATTCTTGATGAACTGAAAGTGATTGATAAATTATATGATGACTCACATGTGTTATTGTACTTATTTCATCCTCTCATGATTATGATGATTTTTTTCGGGCTATGTGAGTCCTTCATACATCCTGCATATTTCTTATAAATATTTATGATGATGATGTTTATACAACTACATACACCCTCATATACTCGGTTCCTTTCCATGGTACTGACCCACATCTTCGAATGTAAGATGCATTTTCTCGGAATGTAGATTCAGGTGCTCAGTTCCAGGTTTGACAGTGATTCTTCGGGCACGCTGTTCTACATCCTCTGTAGTGGTGAGTCCTTATATTTCGAGGACGTGATGTCTGATGTTGGTTTCACGGAATTGTTTACATTTGATAACTGAGTCTGAGTCAGTTGGGGCATGTCTCAATAGCTCGCTGGTTTTATTGATTTTCTTAGAGGCTTGTCAGACTAGTATAGATGTTGGGAGTTGACTAATAAGTCGTATTTTGTTATCTTTCTGAAATTCTTTTATTCTTGGATGATGATTACTCTGTTGATATTTGAGGGTTATTTATGGAAACCCCGTTGATTTATGTTGAACTGAATGAAAATGGCTCAAAGGGTTAGCTTGGGGCTACTCGTAGTCTCAAGCACCGTGTGACGCTCCGGGACCCGTTTTCCGGGCGTTACATAAATTCGGTTCCAATTTTGAGTAAATAACCATTTATCAAACTTTTTAACACAATAATCGAGCAACCCTAAGTGAAAGAGCTCAAACAACCCTAAACCTATCATTTACAAGTGACTTCTAACATAGAAATTAAGAAAATGAAAGAGTAAAAACAACTCATATTACGAGATATAGAATCGTACCTCTAATTTAGATTCCAAATTGACCGATTGACACCCTTTTCAATTGATATTGAGTGATTCCCTTTTCTCAATTGAGAGAAAAGAGAAAGGAGACTGTTTTGGAAGAGAGGCAATGATACTATGTTTTGGGAACAAAGTGAAATAAAAGACTTTGCCCTAATATTTAGTTGGTAGGGTAACAGATTCAGCAACGGATTTAAAGCCGTTGATAATTATTTATTAAAAATATACCTAATATATTTTTTAAAAATAATAAAATAATTTCAGTGACAATAATTTCGTTGCTATTTCCGTCTCCACCATGTCAAAAAAAATTCTCACCTTTTATGTCGTTAATTTTGTCACCAAAATAAAGGCGCCAATATTTACGCCAAAATATAGCAATAAATTTTATTTTCTATTGCTAATTTGTCACTAATTAGGCTACTAATTTTAATTTCATTTATTTAGCGATAAAAGTTCTATTTTGTTGCAATTCCGTCGTTAATTAGCGATGGAAATGTCCTTGTTGCTACAAATCCTTTGCTAAACGCGGTTTTTTTTTGTAGTGATAGTCTTCCACTCCTTGAAAGTAGGCAACACATCATTCTTTTACTTCAGAAAGAACACCCAAACTTTTATGGAATAGTCATCAATAATAGTCAACAAGTAATTAGCGCCTACTCTAGAAGGTACTCTAGCAGGACCCTAGAGATCAGAATGAATGTAATTAAGTATGCCCTTAGTTGAGTGGATGCCTTTAGTGAATCTGACTCTCTTCTACTTTCCAAATACGCAGTGCTCACAGAACTCCAATTTGGTAATATCAGAACTCCAATTCGGTAATACTCTGCCCATCAAGAAGTCCTCTCCTGCTTAGTTCAGCCATCCCATTTTAACTCATATGCCCTAGGCACATATGCCAAAGTTTAGCAACGTCACTTTCTGATAGAGAGGAGGTTGAAATAGTTGCATCACCTGTAACAATAGGGCCTTGTAAGACATAAAAATTTACAAACTTGTTCTGTCCCTTCATCATAACAAGGGCACCTTTAGTAACCTTTAGGACTCCACCTTCACCAGTGTACCTATAACCATTCGAATCAAGGGTACTCAAGGAAATAAGATTTCTCTTCAGGTCTGGGACATATCGCACATCACTAAGTGTCCTCACAATCCCATCATACATCTTGATCCTGATTGTTCTAATACCAGCTATCTTACAAGGTGTGTTATTTCCCATCAACACAACATCTTTAGAGACTTTCATATATTGTAAACCAATCCTGATTACGACACATATGAAACGTGCAAGCTGAATGAAGAATCCAATCCTCATAGGGTTTGGAGTTACCACCAGAAACTGCAAAGAGTTCTCCATCACTGCCACCATCTTCCACAAAACTGGTTTTACTTGGACTTCTCTGGTTGGTTTTCCTTCGGTTTTGGAGCTTTTCTTTTCTCTCTATTCTGTAGCTTCCAACACTCAGATTTAATATGGCCCTTCTTCTTGTAGTAATTACAGGTTTTGTTTCTATTTCTAGATTTTGACCTATTCTTATCATCACCCCAAGAATTCCTCTCACGAGTCCTTACTACTCGAACAATGAGACCATCTCCTTGAGTCTCCGACTCATTCACAAGATGTTTCATCTTCTCCTTAGAGAATAACGCATCATAGACTTCATCAATCGTTAGGGTATCATGACTATATAAAATCGTATCCCTAAAGTTCGTGTATGATGCAGGTAATAAACACAACAAAATCAACCCTAAATCTTCCTTATCGTACTTAACCTCCAGAGTCTCTAAATTAGAGATGATTTCTTTAAAGACAGATAGGTGATCTTCCAACGACGCACCATCAGACATATGATGGGAATAAAGTCATCGTTTGAGATGCAACTTACTTGTCACGCTTTTCGTCATACACGGCGATTCCAATTTCAACCACAACGTAGCAGCAGTGGTCTCTTTCAAAACATCCTATAGAATTTGATTGGATAAATGAAGGTGGATCTGAGATAGAGTCTTTCGATCCTTACGCCATTTGTTCTCGTCCATCCTCGATGAGGGCATCTTATCAAACCCTAATAGAGCATCGTCCAAATCCATCTGCGCAAGCACAACCCGCATCTTAACCTGCCATAACAAAAATCTAGTGTTGCGATCCAACAACGAAATATCATACTTCATGGTTGTCATTCCGAGAAAACAATTGAACAAGCTTTGATACCAGTTTGTTCTGATTCAAACAGAATAAACAAACCATAAGTAAAAGAAAATAAGAATAACACACAGATTTACGTGGAAACCCTTGCAGGAAAAACCATGGGCAGAGGCAAAGGAGGTTTCACTATAATGGAGATAGAGTACAATATGGAGAAGCCTGAATTTCCTGAATGCCCAAAATAACCCACTAAATGCACTTATATAATATGTGCATACAAATAAGTCCTAGGCCCAAAAACATAAAGGTCTATATCGAGCCTGTCCGCCCAATCCCTACACTACCACTACAGACCCCATTGAAAATCACCTACATGGGTCGCACCACGAAACTTTCTAGGCCAGATCAACAAAATTTGGGTCACAACGCTAACACTATATCCTTCCAGATATCTTATCACCACTAAATGAGTGCACTTTCAATTTAGAAGAGACAAAAGGCCACCGAGTCTCATTCAACCATTATTGTTTGTACAATTGTACTGTTTCTTCCTCTTCAACCTTTTCCATATATAATCTGCCGTTCCTTTGGCTTAAGAAACGAGTCAGACATGGCATAATCAAAATGGATATCTCTTCTTGTGAAATATCGTTTTTAGATTGTTGAAAAATATGTTCCATGAACACATATAAAAATATACGAAGAAGAAGACAAAGATAAAGATTAGTGATATGAATATTGAAAACAGGATTAGAGGCTTGAAACATGCCTGAAACGCTTTCCTAAAAATAATATTTTCTCCCTCTCTTCTGCAAGATTGCTATGAGATTTAACGCAATAGTTTTAGTGGATATGACAAACCTATTGAATTCTGCACTAAGCAAATAGCGAAGAAATTCTTTTGGAAAGAAAAAAGTCAAGACTTGATCTTTTTTGGAAGAGAAAAGACATGTTTTCCCCCTTGAACTTGTCCTCCAAACGGACTTTAGCATTTAAACTTAATTTTCGTTTATTAACCCCCCTTAAAACCTTTCAAATGAATTAAATTCACCCTTACAGTTGACGTGGCAAAAAAAAAGCGAGTGATTTTTTTTTTTTAAAAAAAAGGCCCACTTTATTGTTATTATTATATATATATATATATAAAGAAGTCAAGGGCATAACTTTATCTTCTTCATCATCACTCCCCTTCCTCACCCCCACCCCCGCCCTCACCACCAACACTCTATTTATTCATCTTCTTCATACCCCTACCCCGTTTCTTCGTAATCCCCTTCCTATCAAGTCCTAATTCATCCAAAATTTCATTTTTCAACAATAAAAAAGGGTTCAAGATTGATGAACAAGTTTTATTCTTGGCCAAGAATTTCATGTCATGTGAATACCATCTATGACATTTTTGAATTTCGGACTGTTTATGCCATTTCAGTAGACATTTTTGAGTAAAAAATTAAAAATTTAGGAGTTTTGAAATTTTGGGTTTTGGTTAATGTGAAGGAATTTGGATTTGAGATTTTGTGTAGTGATATGTTTTTGTGATCATGTACTTGTATTTAGTTCATTATTGAATTTGCTCAAGTTAATTCAAGTTGATTTTATATTTGATGAAGACAAAAAAAATTCATTGAAAAGCTTGCAACAATGGTGAAGAAAGAGAAAAAAGGGTGTTTTTATGTGAAGAAGAAGAAGAAAAAGAAGAAGAAGAAGAAGAAGAAGAAGAAGAAGAAGAAGAAGAAGAAGAAGAAGAAGAAGAAGAAGAAGGGGGGATGGGGGGCTGCTGTACTGAAGAAGAAGAAGAAGTAATTGGGGTAGGGTGGCGTGGGGTGGGGGTGGGGGCTGTGAAGAAGAAGAAAGAAGGGGGTGGGGTCTATTTTATTTATATAAAATATATATTTAAAATATATATATCTATATATATATATTCTTTTTTTAAAAGAACATATAAAAAATAAGTGTCTGGGATTTTTTTTTTTAAAAAAATATTATTTATTACGTGGCAATGACATGACACTGATGTGGCAGTGATTTGGCAATGACGTGACACGTGTGTAGTGCACTCTCCGTGTGAGTGGGATTTTCATGAGGGTGAATTTAATTTACTTGAAAGTTGTTAAGAGGGGTAAATAAACGGAAGTTAAGCTTAAGTGCTAAAGTGAGTTTAGAGGAAAAGTTCAGGAGGGAAAAGATGTCTTTTCTCTTTATTGGAAGAAAGAAAACTTTGAGGAAAGTTATATCTATGTACTTTTCATATTTTCAGATAGTTGATCTAAATAGAAATAATAATGAAAGGACACAACCTTTCAAATAAAAGATACAATATCAGATGGATCAGCCACGATTGGGTATAACGATTATTTCACAAGGAAACATCAAATCCTAATTAATCGAACTCTCTAAAACAAATGCTTAATAGATGTCAAATTATGAAACTTGTTAGAGCTTAGAAATGCACAAGAGTCATGTTTAACCCCCCTCCCCCTCCCCTTGCAAAAAAAAAAAAAAAGCAAATCCGGCTGGGGGAGTTCAAATTTCCTAGTACTAAGACACATCAAATGTGTTTGTCTCCTTCACGAAACTATGCATATTGGATAAGCTGAGGGTATAGGCACTAATTCAAGTTTTTTTCTAATGTCACCAACATTTCTCATTTAATATTTGGTATTCACGCACCTTTTGTGGTTCGATTGATTTGTTTTTTTGTTGCATAAAATTCATTAAAAGGTGTGATGATGCTTATCCA
>NW_025880176.1:0-3399 GCF_002878395.1 Capsicum annuum
AAAGGGTTTGTTGGTCTTAAGATCTACCAATTTGGATGGCATTGGTGGAGGGAGCTTTGGAAATTCTGCCAAAGCTGCATACTTGTTTGGGAATGGTGAATGTAGTTCCTGTTTTAATTTAGGCCTCTGCGGGACTGATGGTCTTAAGGGGGTTGATGGCGGTAAATCAAATGGTTTAGCCATCTTGGATTGATCCTGTTTGTTGAATGAGATTTTTCCCAGTGATGTGGGTCTTATCGTGGCCCTGTAAAAATTCTCTTGTTAGGAAATCGGGAAGGGAATTATTTTCTCCTTTAATAAATTCAATTTGAAAATCGAAGCTAGATAGGAGAGCTTGCCATCTAGCAAATATTTGTTTTGAAACAAGGTTTTTAACATCTTTTTGCAAAATTTCTTTAGCAGACTTGCAGTCTACCCTAAGTAAAAATTGCTTGTTAACAAGGTCGTCTTGGAATTTGGCGATACATAGCACTATAGATAAAACTTCCGTTTTAATAGTGCTGTAATTCTTTTGTGTAGAATTCCATATTCCGGATGTGAACCTGACTCACTGTTCAGGAGAACTTTCATTGATCCTCTTCTTCAGTATACCCCCATACCCAATATCGGAAGCATCGGTTTCAAATATCATGAAGGCTTCAGGGTTAGGAATACCTAAACAAGGAAGGTTCTGCACCAGGCTTTTGATCTTGATGACTGCATTGGTTTGATCAGGACTCCAAGGAACTGGGGTTTTCTTGAGTCTCTTGTAAAGAGGTTCACAAACCTGTCTAATGTTTGGGATAAAATCTGCAACATAATTGAGACTTCCTAGAAACCTCTGGAGTTGAGTTTTATCAGTAATTTCATTAGGAAATTTTGAGGAGAACTAGATGGCTCTACAAATAGGTTTATAACTACCTTGATACAGATCATGCCCTAAGAATCTGATCGACGTCTGGAAGAGCTTCATCTTTTTAGCACTAACAACCAAACCATTGAATTTAACAATCTTAAAGAAAGTATTTAAATGCTTGAAATAAGAATCAATGTTCTCTGAGAAAATAAGCACATCATTAATATAAACAATTGACATATAAGTATAAGGATTGAATATATTGTTCATAATGTTTTGAAATTCTGATGGAGCATTTTTGAGGCCAAAAGGCAAAATATTCCATTCATAATGCCCAAAAGGGACATTGAATGCTGTTTTATATTTATCGTTTTCAGCGATTTGAATTTGCCAGAATCCTGACTTCATATCAAACTTACTGTAAAGGTTGGCCTTGAAAGTTCTTTTGAGAAGATCCCTTTTGTTAGGGATATGATGTCTGATCCATTTTAAGACCGCATTCAAAGGCTTGTAATTTATTACAAGTCTAGGGGTGTCGCGCTCCTTTTCTGCACTGTTATTGACATAGAAGGTAGAGCAACTCCAGGGAGAGTTAGAGCTTCTAATAATACCATGCTTTAGAAGATGGTCAATTTCTTTTTTGCAGATTTCCATCATTTCTTGGTTCATTTGGATGGGTCTGGCTTTAGTAGGAATGGTTTGTTCGTCAAAACCTGGAATGTAAGGAAGTTCAACCAAATATTTTTTCCTTTCCCAAAAAGCATTAGGGAATTCGGAACAAATTCCTTCCTCAAAACTTTTGTGGAGATTGGCTATCTTAGTAATCATCTCCGGGGTTTTTAAGGATTGCTCAATTTTCTTGATATGAACATCTTGTTTAAGAAAGTTGACATGGGAAGAAAGTCGGTTAACTTTAAAAACCGTTTATGCTTTAATAAGGTTTCCTTCTTCTCGCGAGAGGGGCCTTAATAAAGGGAAAAATAAGGTCTGGTTTAAAAGAGTAGTACGAATTCCATCGTAGTCACTCCAGTAAGGTCGAATCTGATTGACGAAAGGTATTCCTAAAATGATATCTTCAGTGATATCTTCGGTGATGACGAAGTCATTAACAAGGCAAATGCCATTGTTACAGACATGAGCTTTAGGGTGTTGATAATGGATTGTCATTTTTTCTCCCGTTGCTGAGTAAAGACGAGAGGTACTCTTTTGAAGGTACTTTGTAGGTACAAGACCTTTAATGATAGAGTTACTATCTGCTCCTATATCGAAAAGTGCGACTCTGTTAAGAACAAAGTCTTTGTTTATGACGATTTTCACGGCTATGTGTTCGCTATAAGCTTTTATAGCTGTAATAGCTTTGCCGGACGTGGAAGGAGAATCTGAGCCAGGAAAGGAACTAGGCTCTGGTTCTCTAAGATGGTCATTTGGGATGATCGGGAAAGTCTTAGGAGACTCTGGAGGAGAAATCTTTTCTTGGGGAGAAATACTTTTTAGGACTTGATCAGTAAGAACGTTAAGCTCTACTTGGTCAAGGCGGAGTTTCAAATTCTTGATCTCCCCTTTGAGGGTGGAGATTTCTCCTTTGAGATCAGCAATAGATGGTTCTGCAGGTTTGTCGAATCTTGACATAACCTGTTTCATGCTAAAAGACTGAATAACGGGTTTGGGGGGTTTCTCTTCGTGAGAAAGCATTAATCGTTTGAGTTCTAGAAGATATTTATTTCTAGCGTCATCATCCTGGATATGTTCTATAATGTCAAACAGGATTTCTTTAGGATTTCCTGAAATGACATTAACAGTCTTTTTGGTGCAAGCGCAGAAGGTACTGTTACAGGCACATTCTTGGCCAGATTGGGATTGATCCGTCTCATAGGCGGTGTTTATGAATTCCTCATCGCTGTAGTCATCACTGGACGAGTTATAAGAGTCGGAAAACTCAGAAGACTCAGGCGAATCTTCCATTATAGAGAATAAACTAGCTCTGGTCTCTTCAGAGAGATCCAACTGATTTATTTTTTTTTTCTTGTTAGATTTACAATCTTTCGCCCTGTGGCCTGCCTTGCCACAAGTCCAACAAGTATCTTTAGCCTTAGAGGTTTTTCGCTTGGTAGATTTTCTACTAGGTTTATAAGATTCCCTTTTGAAGGGTTTCTTGCTAGAGGTAGTTTTTTTGTGAGGTTTTGAGGACTTCTTTCTATGCTTTTTGCTAGGACTGGTAAATCCATATTCTTGGCAGAAGGTTCCCAGTCCATATTTGGAAGTACTATCTTTCTTAAGCTGTTTCTTAAGCTTGAGGTCAGTGCAGAGATCTATCCCTACAGTAGTGATGAAACTAATTAAGTCACCATAGGTTAGGATATCGTAAGGAATCTTTCCTTCGAATCTATCCTTAATTTTGGTTCTAACCTTTTCGGCGAAGAGAGAAGGGAGACCACTAATGAATCATTCCTTCCAGAAATTGTTGTTACAGTCAGGTCGAATCATGACCTTTACCAGGAAGGTATCTTTGTACCATCAAAAGTCTGCTAAGTCTTTGTAGGTGAGATTATTGAGGATTTCTAGGC
>NW_025880176.1:3499-11821 GCF_002878395.1 Capsicum annuum
AGTGGCACAAGCATCTTCTTTTGCTACTTGCTCAAGAATTTCTTGGCCATTTTCAGTCTTAACTACAGTTTCTACGGCTGTGGCTCCATAGATCAGGTTTTTGACATCGTCGGTGAAGTAGTTATCCCACCAATGTTTTATCATACCAGTGAAACCTGATATGATCATGGTAGCAGCCTCTTTATCCGTGGCTCCTCTGATTTTGTAAGCGGTAATAGAAATGCCCATTTCATGGAGTTTGTTGTAGATTTGGTGTTCAGCCAAACCGTCATCATTCCATTCGGTTATTCCTCTACCATCATGGTTAAAGGTGGAAAGGTAGGGATTTTCTTCAAATTGAACATCTGGAGGAGAAGGTTTTTTGTAATAGTTTTTCTTAGTAGAAAAACGATCACTGGTAAGTTTAGAAAGAGAATTTTTCTGGTTGCTGGACTCAGCTTTCTGGTTGCTGGACTCAGCTTTCTCAGAGATTTTGAACTTAGAAAGTTTGTCATTGATTTGTTCCAAGATTTTTCCCGAAACCTTGAAATCATCACTGAGATTTGGGAATTTATCCTTTTGGAATTCAGGAATCTTGAAGATGGGGTTGGTTATAGGATTAGGACTTGAAGTTCATTTTTCAGGAGCGGGGGGAGTAAAAGGGAGTATAGAATTTTTAGTATCTCCTATTTGCCGGGAGATAGTGTGAAGGACCTGATTAGTATAGTTGTTTTGTTCAACTATCCGGTCGAGGTCCTTATTGATAGGGGTGGATAGAGGCCTATCATGCTTTTCCTTAAAGGGAGAAGCATTGAGGACTTCATTTGAATGAGGAATTTTTATCCCTTCAACAGGAGGAGTAACGGATTCAATTATCTTGTTACTCTGAGTATACCATTTGTTAATGATAACGTTAAGGGATTCATTCTGGTTTTCCATTCTTTCGGTGAATTCAAACCATCGGAAGAACTCTATGTCACATCGGAGTCTTTTCATATCGGCTATCCATAGCCGACCAAACTCCTTTTGCTGCTCCTTAGAATAGGTACTGGTGTACCATTTCCTTTTTAGAGCGTCTTTGGGTAGGTACCATCGGGTCTCGAGAGCCTTAAGGTCAGGTGTATACTCTTCATCAGATTTGATGACGAGTAGGCTAGGGTCAGTCCTAATTTTCTGACGGGATATGGAAGGGGGAGGTTCCATATCTGAGGCTGTAGGACTGCCTGGGTCGTAATGATTTTCAGGATCTAGGGACTCATGGACCCTAGTGGATTGCTGATAATAAACTTTTGGGACAGGACCAGAGAAGTCGACTCCTCTTACTTTGCCCTTGTCATTGTTATTATCATTTTCATCACTTCCCTCCTGTGTTTTTGAGGTGGAAGCTCTATGTGAGACCGATCTGCGAAACGAAGAGTTTCGAGGGGTGTCGAAGCTGAGGAATTTCAAATCAATCGAGCCATCAGGATGCTGAATCACTCGTTGTATTTGAGACTTTTCGGGATAAGAACGAATGGGTTGAGTAATAGCATCAAAGTGCCATTCATTACTGTGGATGACCTCTTCCCAAACTAAGGGTTTAGGGACAAAGACATTGGATCTGTCTTTATTGGCCTCCATAAGAGTGGTGACGCCCCTAGGACTTGTGAATCTAGCTTGAGGCGATAGAGTTGTTCCCATCAGTCGATAGTATACTCTGTATATTATCGCAATTTCTCTGGTATTATCCTTACTGTTCATGTTTTTTGTTTTAACATTAAGGGTTAAAACATCCATGATGTTAGGATCATTAATGTCCACTGAGAAATTAGGGTAACAATTAAAGTATACCGGGCCGTCGGCTAGGTTACTTTGGATGACTCCTAAGAGTGAATCGTCGAAATTTAATAGACGAGCATCTCTTAGTATAGCACAGACAGGGATGTCTAGACCCTGTCTAAAAAGTGGCTTGATGGCCACCTGAACAAGTCCGATATACAGATAATGAAACTGACTTTTAAATCGGTTTATATCTAGGTCATTTAAAAGTTGTATAATTTCTAAAGAATTATTGATGGCAACAGTAGACTCGGAGGTCTTAATATTATGTTTTTTGAAAAAACTAAATTTTCCCATTTGATAAATCGTGCTAAATGATTCTTCTGGAATACTCCAGTTTTGAAGATTATTTTCAATATTAGCAATCTGAGTTGCTTTAGAAGAAAGGTTGATAGTATTTTTTGTATGAATGTTGGGATTCATATTTGAAAATACTGTCTAGAGACTGACTGGGAAAGCAAAGATTTTTATAAAAGAAAGCATAAACAATTATCAACTATGATACAACTTAAAATGAATTAAAACAATATATCGAAGGCTTATGGGATCTAATCTAGTCTTAATGGCTTTATAACAGACTTATCCTAAGTGTTATCTTAGTGACGGGACTACCAACAGGGTTGTACGCTTACCTTAGCTGAGACCACACTTTCAGGCTGACCAACGTCTAAGATCGGAGATTAATCGGTTCCTTCAAACACTTTTAGAAAAGGTGAATACCCCATACTAAATAAAATCCATGATGTGTTTTTATGTTGGTCTTGCAAGAAAATAGGGTTGGAACTGAGTAAAATGGGATAAGAAAGAAAAAAGTTTCCAAATAATAGTCTTCTATATAGACAACAAGTTGTTGGGAATCACTACAACTCATCGTCCAAGTCATCATCTAACTTGTGAATGGGTAGAAGAAAGAATAAAGTACACACTAACAATGACACTATGAGTCGTAGTGAGAGACATTTTGAGTAAAAATCCCAAGGAGTGCATTTTTTATAGCAGTGGAAATAAAGTTGGTGACGAATCGTAGGCTCAGGCTATGCCTCATAGTGATACGCTTCTGAGCCTGTAGATGCAAAGTTTTGAAGATTAAATATTTAACTAGGGACCATACGAGTCAGGAAAAGACTCAAAGAGTGACCCGTTAAGTCATCACAAGCTATATGGAACCTAGAAGACGGAGGTGACAATGAGTTGTCGTCTATCTAAACCACTCATTTCTTGAGGCATTGTAACTATAGATCTTAGTTAGCATATTTTTATTTGGAAAACTGTGATGTAATTACAATAGCCCCTTTTTAGTTTTATTCTTAGTTTACTCACTTTACATACTTATTACAGTATTTTGAGTTCTAATATACACTTTTGATCTTTGGATTCTTGTTCTTAGTTTTTAGGGTTTGATATAAATTTGAAATTTAAATTTTCATTCTTATTCTTTGTGCAATCATTCATATTCTTTCAATTATGAATTATAGTTGCTTTCATAAGAAGTTAAACCTCGTAACTAGGGTTGTAGGAACCTTTATTGATTAACAAAATAGTGGAAGTGGAACGCCATTCTAAATTAATGTTCATGCATGTATAGTAGTTTTCTTTGATTTGATTATTTCCTTAACGGTTGCTAACATTAGGAACCGACATGTATTCTATACTAACTTGAGAGGGTGGTCGATAATATGAAAAGAAGATCACTATAGTAATTTGAAGCTATAAGCCTTTACCTAATGAACTTAAGACTGAGAGGAGATAGTTAATTTTGAATCCATAAAAAGGGTTAGTGCTCTGACAGTCTAAGATCGAAAGGATATGAGTGAAATTCACACAAACAAGGTTGAGAGATAGTTAGGTGTTACATAGCTTGTTAGATTCTACATCTAAGACTTTTAAATAGTTTTGTGAGAATGATAACTTTGTTAAGTTAATATGTCAGGGAGAACACAATCCTACTGATCATCTCATACTGATTTTAACCATACTTGCCAAGAACTGTTACTGTCACTACTAATTTTTACAAAACCTCTCATTTACTTTCTACACATTCCAACCATATCAATAAGCTTATGACATATTTTTAACCTATTCCCTATGGGATCGACCCCAACTTAGTTGAATTTTATATTTGACAAGCAACTATATTATACCAGATAGGAATAGTAATTTGGGATAAATCAATGTTCAAGAAACATGAATTGCTATCAGATATACACATTTTAAATCTAGCAATAAACATATGTTAAAAGATTGTTGGCTTTACAAGTATGGTTATTGTTACCATTGTTGTTTTGATTATTGTGATATCTATTTATTATTCTGGGATGTATCGGTATTTATATATCTTTACGAGATGTGTTTGTATAAGGTTAGCAGGTACATTATGTAAGGGATTTGGTACATAAACACGAACTCATCCCCTATAAATCATAGGTAATAGGAAACCTTAAGATCCTTAGCATATGAGTATAAGGGATAGCTGAGTGTGATAGTTCCTTTAGTGAATCGGGATTATGTGTTTACTAGTTATATTTATTCCTTGAGTGAATGGTGTTTATGTGTAAACTTATATTTAGTTCCTATAGTGAACCAAGTTTATTTATTGACTTGTAATATTTGGTTCCTTGAGTGAACCGAGCTTATGTGTCAACTTGTTAATATATGATTTCTTGAAACACTAGGATTTATGATTATTAACATGGTTATGGCTAAAATGAATCCCTGAATGGTCTAAGTTAAACTATAAATGACTGGAATAACTCTATAAATATTTGTTTACTTATGCATTTGAGATATGGTTTGTACTAATAGTTGAGTCATGGTTTGTTTACTTGGATTCCTATTTTTAGTAATTGAGTTGACTTGATATGATGTCGATCTTAACTTATACTTGACTGAATTTCTATGGTGTTGTTGAAAAAGTTGTGTGTTATAAACTTTTATGGTATATGTTCATAGTTGGGTTACTATGTTATGGTAGCTTGTTCAAATACCTTATTTTTGTTGGTCAATGATACTACCAGTATATCATTGTTTCTTGTGTACTGATGCTACACCTGCTCTTCTTTTTGTTAAGTGAAAATCATCTTCTGGCAACTATTTCAAGACATCAAATGTAGAGTGGATAGAACTCAAACTCAAGCGGGAGCTACATGCTTTTGGGATGCCATGAGCTCTTCACATTGTTCTTGTCCAATTATTTCAGACTTGGATGTTTTCTTTGCTTTTGGGTTGAACCCATTTCATTGACATTTGTAGTGTTTTAGTATAATGACTTTCAGTATATAAGGGATTGTTTGGTATTCAATTTATTTCACAATTAGTTTTTCATTTGGAATATTGGAGACATTATTTTTTAATTAAAAATCATTAGTTGCCTTATTTTTGCTAAGTGTTGGACTTAAAGGTTTTGAGTTCGATGGTTCTCGCATTGGAGGGTTAGTTTAGGTGCCACTATGAAGGGTTTGGTCCTAACAGAAGCCTCTAATATCTGAACTGAATGAATCTATAGGGACAAGGCCTTGGGATACCTTTATACAGAATAACTAAGAACCAAATTGTAAACTATTAAGCGTAACTAAGTCCTCAAGATACATAGAGGACTCACAACAAACTAATAGCAAAGAACTAATGGTATGTCAGACTACGAGACTAAGTTTCAACACCCAAATAGACATCATAAAAATGATTTAGCGTCAAATAGCTTTAGTACAATGAATGTAATGGTATATAATTTTCACAACCCGAGGCTACCCCTTACTCATAACACGGTGCTTATAACCACAATTAATCCCAAGATAACCCATGTACTAGCATGATACTTAAGCAACAGATTTAGAATGTATAAAATAGCTAAATTTGTTGAGCGGAAACATAATCACGACATAATCTAGATAAATAAAATACTGATAAAGTTTACAACCTGTTAAAACTAAGAGAGAACTAGAATTAACATTGCATGACTCTGACTAATTATCTATGAAGCATCTACTATACTAACTATAGATAGATGGGACATGCCTCCAACAAGCACTAATAAATGCATATGAATAATAAAAATAAAGTACATGAAAAACATCTGACTGGAGTCCCCGAAATAGGAGAACTCATCACATGCTGGATGGAAGTTGCAAAATATTTTATTATGATTTGTAGGCTACAACTAGTACCTACATTCTGAAATAATGTAGCACATAGACATATATGTGGATCAGTACTTTTGGGATGTACTGAGTAAGTTGGGTGAATGCAATAAGTAAAACTGATACATACAAAATCTTAAAACATGCATGCTAAGTGCAAGTAGACTCACCAAGAGAATAAAATAAACTTAAAGCTGAAGTGTCTTAAAACATTAGTAATAAACATAATCTAAAATGTTGGTGAATAAATAAACTGAGTTTCTTAAATCTTTACTTTTGTATAATAAGTAGAACTGAAGGTGGGAAGTGGTAAACCATGAATACTATGTATAATTCTCATGTAATGTTGAATAGACTATAAAATCATACCGAGGGTCATGTATGGATATTGAGAATGAAAACATGAACATGTAAAACTGAGAATGCAAGACCAAGTAAAGCATGTACTGAAATAATCTGAATAACTGATATCTAAATAACTTAAATAATTTGTAAAACTAACTAGATAAATACCAAAATATGTCTAATTGGTGAAGAAAACCTAAACTGAGATAAACTGAATACTAACAAAAAATGTAGGAGGTATCATGTAAACAACATGCCCCAATCTAAGCTAATCGGGGTTCAACCTGTAACCCCAATTAGGAGGGTGTCAATACCATGCCACGGGTACTAACACTGGTTGTGTGGATGCATTATAATAGTATCCTAAAGGACTAGTGTAATGCCCCGATTTCTGAGAACCGAAATGGCACACGGTGCTTATGATCCTGAAGGACCACAAGCTAACCCTTTTTCTGATATTTGTACCTGTTCACTGCATAATATAATAAAATACATGTGAAAACTGGCTAACACTTTCCATAAGGTTCAAACATCTAGAAATATAAAATACCTTAAACCACACACTAATACATCTGTTTGAAAAGCCTTTGCACTGCCTGAACTATGGAGTTGAAGGGACAATTCCCCTAACTAACTCCGTCTACTAAAATAAAATACTATAATAACAACATCCTCGGATGATGAGGACTCACTGCTGCACCTACTGCTGCTATACAAGTGAATTCTAAGATGCTCCAAGTTACACTCCTCTGAACCTATGGTGCCCCAAAATAAAAGAGCACCATAGCGCGAATACGTCAGTACTAAGATGTACTGAGTATACAAGCAGGGAAGGCTAAATGCAAGGGATTATGCATGAATATTTAATCAACAGAATAATCATGAGAATAACGAACGAGTACACATATATGAATGCACAGTTCACAACCACTATAACAATTATAACGACTCCAGATACCACAGCTCGGATACCACTTTACTATCCTCGGAACTCACTATTGTACTGGGGTACTGCATTACTGAATCATAGGATACCAACACTGATCAATCAAATACACTCACACCCCTAACTCCTGAAGATTTATACTGACACAGAAACTGTGGGACATAGTTACATAACTCACCATGACTCCTCATAAGCAACTGATTATGTGGGGGTACACACAATAATTTGAATAATATCTTTGATTTCGTAAAACATGCATACGGAAAATGAAGACTCAAATGGCTTGAATTTCATTATCCATACTTCTCATAATATTATAGAGAGGAAAACATAAGTAAAATCCCATAAATCATTATAAAATCATCAATATTCATCATAAATTCTCATGACTCATCATAGAAAACGAAACTCATCAACTCAAGACTCGGAGCGAATTGATAGTTTCAAGAATCATACTCTTATGGAAAGGGGAGTTTCCTATAACCGACAACCCCATGTGAGCCACATGAGATACCAATGTTTGTCCTCCTAGGGAGCGCACTCCCATAGACAATAACGTGGAGTTCATGTTGAACGTATACATAGAAAGTAGTCTAGTCATTTAGAACTTATTATATCCTAAAAACGTAAATTTATAGCCTCTTAGACAATTCCACAAACACCTTACATGCACTTTTAGTCATTGGTGAATTCGTGAAATTCTCATATTTTCCGCCACCCCATATCTCTCATCCAACACACATAATCATCACGTGCATGTATCAACCAACATACACCATCACCACACACATATATATATCAACCAATATGCATAATCATCATATATATATATATATATCAAGTAACATACATAATCCTCATATATATCTCAACCTTCAAATATCAATCAACATATACATATATATATATACATCATCAAAGTCTAGAAGATATATATATATATATGTATATATACATAACTTAAACTTTAAAAAAGGGATTCGTGGACTCTATGGACGAAAGGAGTCCATAGATAAACACTTGCATACCATAGATTTCATGGCCGGAAGAGATTGACGGAAGGAATTCTTGAATCAAAGCCTCCAATTAATTTTCCCCAAT
>NW_025880177.1:0-710 GCF_002878395.1 Capsicum annuum
TCTATAGAAGATATATACACAAATATACGCACCATTCAATATATATGTACTAGTTTAAGTAAAACATATACTACAATATATGTATATACTACAATATATATATAGTTATATACTAATTTATATAATATATGCACATGTATACATTAAATATATACGTCTATTGAAGATATATACACATATGTACTACAATATATACTGTTATATACTAATTTATAAAACATAAGCACATGTATACATTAAATATACACGTCTATTGAAGATCTATACACAAATATACGCACCATTCGATATACTAGATTAAGTAAAACATATACCAGAATATATGTATATACTACAATATATAGAGAGTTATATACTAATTTATAAAATATATACACATGTATACATTAAATATACACATCTATAGAAGATATATACACAAATATATAAAACATATGCTACTTAGTATATTAAATTAATAATAATACTTGATAGTAAATTAATAATATATTAGAAGTAAGTTTTAAATTTAAACTAGAAATTCAATTTAAATCATTAAATGAAAACAATTATAAAGTAAGGACTAAGGAGGAGTGAATGAATGTTGAATTTTATTGATTGCAATTTGCGAAATGATCCAAAATTTATAATTTACATGAATGAAAAATCTACAAATTATGCATGATTTTTTCCAACTCATTCATGTTAATATTAACGGGAACTTGCATAGG
>NW_025880177.1:810-2188 GCF_002878395.1 Capsicum annuum
AGTTTTAAATTTAAACTAGAAATTCAATTTAAATCATTAAATGAAAACAATTATAAAGTAAGGACTAAGGAGGAGTGAATGAATGTTGAATTTTATTGATTGCAATTTGCGAAATGATCCAAAATTTATAATTTACATGAATGAAAAATCTACAAATTATGCATCATTTTTTTTAACTCATTCATGTTAATATTAATGGGAACTTGCATAGGATAGTCAAAGTCAACGGGGGTAAAATCATACATTGGACTTGATTCTGCAGAGTTCTCCCGTGAAGACATAATTTCTTCACATTTCAGCTCGTCGCTCGGCTCCGATTCCGTTCCTTGGTTTCTTCTTTCTGTTCTGATTCAATTTCTAAGGCAAACTAGAACATTCATTGCATTGCTTTCCAATGAGTGTCGGTTGTCTCCAAGCTACTGTCGTCCCTGACTAAAAGCGCTCTCTGATGCAACGGTTGACATTGGAACATTCAAGATGTCTCTAGCTAATCTTGAAAGCACGGGATGTTGTGTTTTTTTACTCCTCTACCAATCCAACGTGTTGATCCGTTTTCTGCGATCCTCTGGCGACGATCGAAGATAATATTTCAGCTCTTCCCGATAAGTTGAGGTGTAAGTTCTCTCATCAACATTGTTCCAACAAGGTAAATCATAAAAGAAATTCGGAAAATCACTATGTGCCGGCCTTTTAAAAGATGATGGCTCCTCGGGAGGATGAAGAGCGACAGTTGGAGTGATATTTGTAGGTACGGCTAAGTCAAATAAATCAGAATAGTCATTATATAATTTTTCTATGTATCCATCATAGTCGTCCACAAATCAGGTTCTACTTTTTCAGATTCAGAAGCATTGTTAGTATTTATTTCTAAGTTAGCATAAATAATAGTACTAAAGTGGCACATAGTATTATATTTAAAGCACGAATTTAACATAGCACCAACCAAGTAATTAGAGGGAATCGAAAAAAAATATTTTTTAAATTTAGTAAACATGGCACAACAGCTTCTTTATAACACTCTTTATTTTTATATTCTTTAAGCAAACCAGAAATATCGGCTATATATCCCAAAATATTACAAACAATAGGATAATACGCACCAAAAAATTCAACCGTAGCTACATAAAATTTTTCTAAAAACTTAACAAGATCATTAATTACAACCCAATCAGAATCATATAGCATGCAATCAGCAGAATCAGTAAATGAACAGCAATGTTGGTTAAAAGCTAGTGTAATAGGAACTCTATATTTATAACAAGTTTTTAAAAAATCATATGTAGAATTCCATCTAATATCAATTTTTCTCAAGCATCAATATCGGTGCAAGTCCATTTTCTTGACATTTAATTTTAAATTCTCTAATTCTTTTTCTCCG
>NW_025880178.1:0-5332 GCF_002878395.1 Capsicum annuum
TATGCAAAAGGAAGAGCTAGTATACCACTAGTAACAAAAAGAATAATTAATAAAGAAATAAACGATATAAAAAGTAAAGACCCAATAAAATATGTACACCTTAGAGGAACAGATATATTAATAAAAGCATGTTTTAGAGAAGGAATAGATACACCAATAGAATTATATTTAGCAGATGATAGAATTATAAAACCTATAGAAAAAAGTATAATAACTACCATAAAAGGAAATTTAATATACCAAAAATTTGAATTTATAATATGTACAAATTATTCAGTAGCAATAACAGATAAAAATATAGATAAATCATTAGTGTCATATTGGAAAATATCAGGAATAGAATTAAACCCAGGAAGTAAAAATATTTACAGCAAGATGTAAAAATCTATACGTATGAACAACAAAACATAAAATAACGGAAAAAAATAAAATTAATAAAATACAAATAGAAAGTCCTTTCAAACAATTTGTAAATGATAGAATAAGCACAACAAAAAGAATAGCTCATGAAAAAACAGAATCATCAAGCTCATCAACAAGAACAATTTATGAAACAACTTCAACAGTTAATTTAAATCAATATTATATAACAGAAACAATAAATAAAAAAGAATATTTAATACTCTTAAACACAGGACAAGAAGAAAATTATATAGCAAAATATCTAGTAAAAAGTGAAGAAATAAAATCTAATAGTAATATATGCTCAAATCTACCAAGGAGTCTAATAAACATTAAAGATATAGCTGTAAAGGAAATAATAATAGGAGTTAGAAAAATAAAAATAAAAATAGAATTTGAAATAAAGGAAGATATGCAAAAAACAGACATAATATTAGGAATAAAATGGTTAGAATAAGTAAAACCATACAATATAGAACATACACAATTATCTATAACATATAATAAAGAAAGATTATTCATAAAAAGAGCTTTAACATGATATGAAAATATATGTACTTGTAAAAATAATAGTAGAAGGATATTTTAATAGGTATTATACACCCATGATAGATACAGAAGCAGAAGCAAACCTATGTAGATGCAACTGTTTACTATAAAGTAAATGGGATAAATTAAAAATATCAATAGTAGTCAAAGGATTTAATAATGAAGGAATTTTAATTACATATAAAGCTAAAAATGTAAAAATACAGATATGGGATAAAATAATAACAATAGAAGAAATCTATAATTATGAACTAACATCAAAAGATATGCTTTTAGGAATGCCATTTTTAGATAAATTATATCTACATATAATAACTAAAACAGATTGCTGGTTTACAACACCATGTAAACAAAAAGTAAGGGAAAAAAGAGTTATTAATAAAATAAGAAAGAAAGCTGATTGGATAAAAGGAAGTGAAAAAATTACATAAAAGTTAGAAAATATAAAAAATACAGAAGACACAGTAGAACTAGTTGTATTTTCGATAAATAAAAAAGAAATAACCATATTTTCAATAGATAAGGTAGAAATAATAAAGAAAAAATGAAGACAATTATATAGTGAAGATCCATTAAAAGGATGGAAAAAACATAAAACTACTATAAAAATTAAATTAATAGATAAAAATAGCATAATAACTCAAAAACCATTAACATATAATTTTGATGATTTAAAGGAATTTAAAATGCATATAGATGAATTATTAGAAAAACAATATATACAAAAAAATAATAGTAAACACAATAGTCCAACATTTATTGTAAATAAACATAGTGAACAGAAAAGAGGAAAAAGTAGAATGGTTATTGACTATAGAAATTTAAATGCAAAAACTATGACATATAATTATCCAATACCAAATAAGATATTAAAAATAAGATAAATACAAGGATATAACTACTTTAGTAAATTTGACTGTAAATCAGGATTTTACCACTTAAAGTTAGATGAAGATTCTAAGGAATTAACCGCATTTATGATACCACAAGGATTTTATGAATGGAACGTATTACCATTTGGATATAAAATGCACCAGGTAGATTTCAATATTTTATGGATAGTTATTTTAAACAATTACCTAATTGTATAGTATACATAGATGATATACTACTATATACAAAAACTAAGGAAGAACATTTAAAATTACTAGAACAATTTATAGATATAATAGAAAAATCAGGAATAAGTTTAAGCGAAAAGAAAACTGAAATTATGAAAAATCAGATAGAGTTTTTAGGAATAAAAATAGATAAAAGTGGAGTAAAAATGCAACAACATATAGTACAAAAAATAATAAATTCAGAAGAAGAATTAGATACAAAAAAAGAAATTACAATCATTTTTAGGATTAGTAAACCAAATAAGAGAATGTATACCAAAATTATCAGAGAATGTATACCAAAATTATCAGAGAACCTAAAGTCTTTAGAGAAAAAATTAAAAAAGAATGTAGAATATAATTACAACGAAGAAGATAAAAAACAAGTTTAGAAAATAAAAATATTTTATAAAGAATTACCAAAATTATAATTCCTAGATGAAAATAAAAATTTTACATATATAGTAGAAGCAAACGCAAGTGAATATAGTTATGAAGGAGTACTTAAATATAGGTACGAAAATAAAAAATAGAACATCATTGTAGATATTATTCAGGAATATTTAATGAAACAGAAATAAAATGAAAAATAAATAGAAAAGAATTATGTTCATTATATAAATGTTTATTAGCATTTGAACCATATATTGTATATAACAAATTTATTGTGAGAACAGATAATACCCAAGTTCGATGGTGGTTAACAAGAAAAATATAAAATTCAGTTACAACGAAAGAAATTCGGAGACTAGTATTGAATATATTAAATTTTACATTTACAATTGAAGTAATTAGTACTAACAAAAATGTTATTGCAAATTACATATCAAGACAAAGCTACACAGACTAATATAATAGAAGATGATGCTTTAGAAAAAATACTCAAAACCCTAACTATGCTTTCAATGAAAGTGGACAGTATAGGTAATGAAATAGAAAAACTAAAGACTAATGAAGTCAAACTGAAGTCTAAAGCTATTAATCAGCTAACTCAGCAGTGTGCAGAGCTATGTCGATCGGAAGACAATAAAATTTCATAGCTAAAAGGAGACGTTAGGACACTCCATAAAATCCATAACATTTATCAATCTACAATTGCAGGTACAAGCAAAGGAGTTAGTGGACAAAGATAACAGAAGATGAACTTGAATAAGATATTTGAAAAATCATTTATACCAAAAACACAAAAAGACCCCTTGTTCATACCCCAAAAAATTACCACATATCGAGATAGTTTAAACCAAGGTAAAAAAAAAGCTTATAACCATATAGCCCGAGCATACATAGAAAATATCCACAAAGTACAGACTTATCTAAACCTTAACCCCAGAGCTACAAATATCTAAGAACCAAACACAAACTATATAACCCAAAAATTGCAAGGTCACAACAAGCTAATCGCATTACCAAAAACCAACCCAAGCTTAGTTAAAACTTGTTTCAGCTATGGATTATTAAATATCATATATACCCAAGATGGAGAAGAACTAACAGCTATAGAAGAATTACATAAAGTATTCACCATCTATAAAAGAGTAACCAAAGGAAATCTATTCTATATAAAATTTTATACTGCACCAGCAGAGATATTATATGACGAGATCAAACCAGTTATACAAACTGTAAAAATAGGATTAACTAGAGATATGATTATACCGAAAAAAATTTTCCAGCAGCCAGAGATACCCAAAATCGAGATACTGGATTTTTATGCAAATAAACGACTTATTGGAATAGCTACAATTGTTCAAGAATTAGCAAATAATTATATCAATGGAAACCCAATATGGAGCTATTATTCAAGAGACTATCAAATGATTTATTTAAATTCAAAAGAACTATGACAAGCAGATATGGAAGACGTTAGACAATGGATAATGACGTTACTTAACCCAGAAAAATAATCTACTGCAAGAGTAATTAGGAAGGGATTCATTTCAGATGAATTATTAACAAGATATTGCAAGTTAATTGGACACAAATATACAGACCTTCAATGTTCAAGATGTAATAGAGAAGACAATATTATCCAAGAAGTTCAACTGGAATAGAAAAAGATAAGGATAACAGCTGAAAGATACACAACAAAAAGATAAGAAGATGGAGCAATAATGGAAAGATAAGGAGACAAAAACATTAAAGTGAAGAAAGCGACATATGAAGAAAAAGCTAACTTTGTGAAATATGTAATACGTAAATCATGTAAACATTTAATAGCTTTACTATTTTTAGGATAGACTTTTTGACTTTTGGTACTTGCCATTAAATGTAAAGACATAGGACCATTATTGGTTTTTATTAGTTTTTGACTAGAAATAGTATATAGGTAACGTGTAAAGATATATTAGGACAGATGTAAAGATGTAAAAAGTTTACACGTTTCCTTTAGGATTATAAATAGCAAAGCATTTTCTCAGTTAGAGGCAAGATTTTCATGTGTTGAAAGCAAGCCTCCTCTTTTGTAAACAAAAAACTTTTGAATATTTAATAAAAAATAGATATATTTCTAAGGAAAAGCTATGGATAAACAAAGCCCAAAATTATCAAACCTACCAGAACAGGTATATTTATTTACGATTATGAATAGCTAAATACATAAATTCCTGACAATCATGATATGATAAAATAAGTTCATGATAGTTTATAATAGAATTATTCAAAAAATAGCATGTTAAGAAGTTTATTAGCAAAGTGGAAAAGGAGAAAAATCCCGAAGAACTATGCCATCCTAAAGGTGAAACTAGTGAGGCAAGAAAGCCGTGATAGGGAAGTAGCCAAAGTAGAGGCGTTGTTTAAGGGAAAAGTATCCAGATTACCATGCTAATTGTGACTGAAGAACATGTTATTTAAGAATAATCTAGTGTATAGTAATCTAAAATGATCATATTTTGTTATGTGTATGATTGAAGAGAATATTTTGAAAAAAGCATCATATGAAAAATGAATACTTATTTATCTGACGAAATGGTAGATAAATTTAAAATACATGTTTTGTATGTACTTAAGGATATAGAAATTGTAGATATAAGAAAAATCATATTGGGAAAAATATTTGATAAATATTTTATGACTAGAATAAATTACATACCCCACCTACCTACTTATTCTTACAAATACTTACATACCAAACCTACACATCAACAATGATAAATTACGTATATTTAGAATATTGGAAAATGGATATGAAAAATATACAATTAATAGAAAAACTAATGAAAATAAATTTAGAAGAATATATGAGAACTAAAGATATAAAATATATAGAATTCCTTAATGAAAAT
>NW_025880179.1:0-3347 GCF_002878395.1 Capsicum annuum
TTAACATAAGGTTATTAAATCTCTGGCAGGCCCTATGTTTGGGTAAAAGAGTCCATACAGTCATAAAACTACTTAAGATTCTTTTCTATTTCGGTTGGTGCTTTGGTTCGGTATTCCGACTTAGGCTTAATCAGATATTATTATATGGTCTGGTAGGCTGAGTGGCATACCCAGCCTAAGAGATCTTGTAAATGGTACATATTGGCTTAGTACAAATTGCCTTTCGACCTTTAACCTTGAAGGGTCTCCCTGAAACATTTTTAGCGGCTTTACGTGATGCTAGAAATCTAAATTTTCGAAAATCCATAATGGGATCTATTGAATCCACTTTTGCTTATGGTCCTGTATATTTTAATACTCAGCCAAATTTACAATTATCTCTAACTAATTTAAATATTCTTCATGCTTTAACCTTAAATGTGAAAACTCATGGATATAATTATGCCCCTGGATTTGAACTAATAGGATTATCTTACCGCATATACTATCGATTATTATCAACTCTAAATCCTCGATGTAAGTTAATTGATGATAATTCTGATTGGACTATGCTTATTGAAACTAATTTTATAAAATCTAGGGTCACTACCCGAAGACCTATTAGATGGGATAAAATTGATTTCCCCCAAACATGGATATTAAATTCAGCCACTTCCCTAAAACAATTGGCGGACGATGTGACAAATTCAGAGTTAACTCAAGTAACTCAAAATCCAGATGGTCGAATTTGTCTACAATTTGATAGTAATCCCCCAGTCTATAGAAATTCTTTTTCAATACCACGAAGACTTCCTTCTATTCATCATATTTCTCCTATAGAACCTCAGTATGGTCCAGCTAGGAATCGAGCGGCATCTTTGCATACTATTAATTCTGCAGATTCGCATACTACACCTAAAGGTGCAGAGAAGATAAAAATCAACTCAAAAACTAATATAGTTCAAGATTTTGACAATGAAAATCCCACCCCAACTGAGATGGATTTTGACATCAATTCTGTTTAACTATGATGACACAACTTATTGATTTTAGTCCTGGTTCTCAGGCAAGAAAATATATTCAGAAAGAATTTTTTTCTGAAAAATGGAAAACTTTTAGAACATGGTTTTTTGAAGCTTATACTCCGGATGAATTACGCAATATTTCAGAAGAATTCTATGAAATTTGTGCTTTACATAATAAAATTATTTTCTTTGTACCATGGTTCATATCTGCATATTTACCGTCATATGTCAAAATAATCGAAAGATCTTATCAAAATTCTGATGGCACAATTACTCAAGCACTCAATCCTCAGTCTTCCTTTATATTGCCCAATAATACTGGCATGACTTTTTCTGCTTTTCAAAAGTTTGTCAGTGAAGATGTGGGAAAAATTACTGTTTCTGAAATAAATAACCTTATTGCCCAAAATAATTATTTGAGTCTTTATGTTAAGGTTTTAGGAGAACACATTTCCTCTCTTGATAAAAACTTGACGAATTAATTGAGTTAGTTAACAAACTTAGCACCCAGATTAATTCCTCTAACATTCCTTCTACTTCCAAAATCACTGATGAAGAAGGATATATTTTATCAAAACCTTGTATTCAAAGACCTCCTGAAATAGAAGGATTTGAAAAAGTTTCTCAATTAGACCAATTAGAGAAACTCTTAGATAAAAAATTCTCTCGTTTAAACATTCAACCTCTTAATATTTCTGATGATTTTGTACAAAATCTTGAGTCTAATTTTGCTGATAATATTGAGTCTACTCAAAATACTGGAGATGTAATCTCTTCCGAGCTAAATAAGCTAAAAGATATGATTAAGAAACAACCGGGAAAGAAATACGCTGATATTCCCCGTATGTCTACTGCATATTATCCACGCCCAACTCCTCAAGATGTTCTGATAAAGGAAAGAGAATGGAATCAGACAAATACTTCTTATAGTGGAGAAGCCATTTATGAATGGAATATTGACGAATTATCTGACCGACAAATCTCTATTCTTATCCATCGTATGTCCATGTATGCTACTATTGCCACAGCCACTGCCTCACCAGAAAATCGGGCCAATTGCACCGACCCAACAATTTGTATAATGATTGTTGCGGGATTTACTGGCCAACGTCGAGGCTGGTGGGATAATTTCTTGGACGATGATAAACGCAAGGCTATTTTTAATGCCACCAATGATAAACCCGGGAAAGATAATCTAGGCCGACCTCTTCGGGCAGGACGTTCAGATGCTGTTTATACCCTTATACTTACAATTATTGAACATTGTGGAGGAAGATTTACTAATCAGTATGAAAACATTAGGACCCTTCTTAATGGTTTAAAATATAAACACTTAGGCGAATTTAGATGTTATAAATATACCTTTCTTAGTAGGGTTATGGATTTACCCGAAAGTAAGTATGACCATTGGAAAGCTAAATTCATTGATGGCCTTCCACCTTTATTTGCTGAAAGAGTTAGAAAATCTCTTAGAGGATTTTATGGAGAAGTCTAGTATTCAGAAAAAACTTATGGTCAGCTTATTGTAGCTTGTACTCAAGAAGGCTTAGCTCTTTGCAACAAGTTGAAATTAGCTAGACAAATTAAGCTTGATAAACTCAGTGAAAAATCACAATTAGGAGACTTTTGTGAGCAATTTGGTATGGATAAACCCTTCGTACGAAAACCCCAAAGATATTCCAAGCCTAATAAATCCTATAGAAATAAACGTTCTAGCCATAGAACCAAGGAAGAACGTAAAACTAGAAAATCCTTTCGTAAGTCTACCAGATTCACGAAAAATAGATCCAAAAGAGAATTAGCCAAAATTAAATGCTATAAGTGTAACCAGTATGGTCATATAGCTCCAAACTGCAAATTACAAGAACTCAAGTCCTTAGGACGCTCTGATACCATTTACAGGATCTCTTAGGCTGGGGTATGCCACTCAGCCTACCAGACCATATAATAATATCGGATTAAGCCTAAGTCAGAATACCGAACCAAAGCACCAACCGAAATAGAAAAGAATCTTAAGTAGTTTTATGACTGTATGGACTCTTTTACCCAAACATGGGGCCTGTCAGAGATTTAATAAACTTATGTTGAACCTGTGTGTCTAGAAGTTCTAATTGTACAGAAATTCGCCCTTTTTCTCAACAATCCAGGCTATAGAAGCACAACTTACTAGACGGCGTCACAGAGACAAGGTTAACATAAGTATATTGAACTCGACTGTACCTCCATTTTGGAACCAAGTCAAGAAATTAAAAAGATTCTTTTATATTTTGATAGAGTCTGGAGCTTTCATAGTTAACATGTCAGCGAAGTTAGATCTTCAACATAGATATAAGAAAATATTTT